>NC_050484.2:36069132-36239132 GCF_012460135.2 Molothrus ater | reverse complement strand
TCTGTTTTACCCAGAGAGTGCAAAGTGTCAAACAGCACTCAGAGATCTCTGAGGGGTTTTAGAACATGCCCAAACTCTGCTGACTTCGCTGGTACACATGGAATAAAAAAGACAAAGCCCAGCCAAATATTTTTAGGGATGAAAATAAGCGGGAACCTCTCCACAAGACATTCCAAAAAAACCAAAAAAAACCCCAAAAAACCCAAAACACAACAACAACAAATAAATAAAATAAAATAAATAAAACAAAACCCCAGCCCTGCTCAGGCCGGAATCTGCGCCAGTTTTTGTTTTCCTCTCTGTCCCAGAGCATTCCCAGCTGGAAGGGACCCCCGGGGCTGGGCCCTGCTCGGGAATCCTCGCTGCCCTGGACCCTGACCCGCAGAGCGGGCACAGCTGGTGCTGTGTGTGTGCTCCGGGCCACATCACTGATGGATTGATTGATTGATTGATTGATTGATTGATTGATGGGCGATATTTCACACCCCTGAATGCCCCCCGAGAGCAAAGCCCAGCCCAGGGGGATCCTGCCGCCGATCCCGGAGCTCTCCTGGCTTTTCCCAGCGCTGGAGCCCCCCGGGATGGGCAGCGAGGGAAGGGGGAGGCTCGGCCTGAGCCGGGCTCTGCAGAGCTCAGCACTGCTGCTAAGCCCGGCTTTACAAAGCCTGCCCGGTGCCAAGAGCGGCTGAGAGCCACAATGGGGAGCCTTTGATCCCTCCCTGGGAACAGCAACAATCCCTGAGCTGCTCTGGGCTCCTCCGCTTCCCACCAGGAGGGGTTTGCATGGACAACCCCCCTGGGTCAGCCCTGTGCTGGATGCTGCACACCCCGGGGGAAAAAGGAGCTGAAAACATGAAAACAACCGCCCCTGCACAACTAAATTCTCATTTTACATCAGAAAAAACGAGCTGAAAACATGAAAACACCCCCCCCCATCACAACTAAATTGTTATTTGACATCAGAGAAAAAAAGAGCTGAAGACATGAAAACACCCCCCCCCATCACAACTAAATTGTTATTTGACATCAGAGAAAAAAAGAGCTGAAAACAGGAAAACACCTCCCCCTGCACAACTAAATTCTCATTTTACATCAGAAAAAACGAGCTGAAAGCATGAAAACAACACCCCCCCATCACAACTAAATTGTTATTTGACATCAGAGAAAAAAAGAGCTGAAAGCATGAAAACACCTCCCCCTGCACAACTAAATTGTTATTTGTTTTACAATAGAGAAAAAAAGAGCTGAAAACATGAGAACACCGAAAATATCACCCCCTCCGTGACTAAATTCTAATTTCTTTTACATCGGAGAAAAAGGAGCTGAAAACGTGAAACACCCCCCCCACACACAACAACTAAATTGTTATTTATCTTACATCAGAGGAAAAGGAGGTGAAAACATGAAAACACCTCCCCCTGCACAACTAAATTCTCATTTTACATCAGAAAAAAAGAGCTGAAGACATGAAAACACCACCCCCTCCACAATTAAATTCTTATTTGTTTTACATCGGAGAAAAAGGAGCTGAAAACATGAAAACACCGAAAACAGCACCCCCTCCACAACTATATTCTTATTTATTTTACAATAGAGGAAAAGGAGGTGAAAACATTAAAACATCACCCCCTCCACGACTAAATTCTTGTTTTACATCAGAGAAAAAGGAGCTGAAAACATGAAAACAGCACTCCCTCCACAATTATATTCTATATTCTTATTTATTTTACAATAGAGGAAAAGGAGGTGAAAACATGAAAACATCACCCCCTCCACGACTAAATTCTTATTTGTTTTACATTGGAGGAAAAGGAGGTGAAAACATGAAAATACCCACCCCCACCTAAATTCTTATTTATTTTACATCAGAGAAAAAGGAGGTAAAAACATAGAAACACCACCCTCCCCCTAATTAAATTCTTACTTGTTTTACATCAGAGAAAAAGGAGCTGAAAACATGAAAACACCCCCCCCCATCAGAACTAAATTCTTATTTATTTTACATCTAACTAAATTGTTATTTATCTTACATCAGAGAAAAAGGAGCTGAAAACATGAAAACACCAGCCCCCCCCATCACAACTAAATTGTTATTTATTTTACAATAGAGAAAAAGGAGGTGAAAGCCTGAAAACACCATTCCCTCCACAACTAAATTCTTATTTGTGTTACATCAGAGAAAAAGGAGCTGAAAACATGAAAACACCAGCCCCCCATCACAACTAAATTGTTATTTGACATCAGAGAAAAAAAGAGCTGAAAACATGAAAACACCGCCCCCTCCACAACTAAATCCTTATTTATTTTACAGTAGAGAAAAAGGAGGTGAAAACGTGAAAACACTGAAAACACCAGCCCCTCCACAACTAAATTCTTATTTATTTTACAATAGAGAAAAAGAAGGCGAAAACATGAAAACACCAAAAACACCAGCCCCTCCACAACTAAATTCTTATTTATTTTACAATAGAGAAAAAGAAGGCGAAAACATGAAAACACCAAAAACACCAGCCCCTCCACAACTAAATTCTTATTTATTTGGCACCAGAGCTGGCTGGAAGGACAAACCCAGGCCCTAAAGCCGAGGCAGGGATTATCCCAGGGGGTGCTGAGGCTCTCTGCATCCTTCCCTCCCAGGTGCTGAGGGATTAAAGCACCTGGAGGAGGAGCAGGGCACAGCCAGGGCTGCGGGGCTCTGCCAGCCCAGCCAGGCAGCAGAAAAGCACATTTTTAGGTCTGTCAGCCAAGACAATCCATCAGAGAGTCACCTTGAGGCTGCAGAGGAGCAGAGGGAGGGAGAACCAAGCTGTAGCCCAGTGAGCGCAGAGGGAAGCCCTGGGTTTATCCCCTTTATCCCCTTTTCCTGCCCTGCTCGCAGGGCAGCCTCACCCCAAAGGGTTTTGGGGCTTTCAGCTCGCTGGCAGGATGGAAACACAGAGGTTTTGTCTGCTTGAGGCAAAGGGGAAATCAAGAGAAAAGGTTTTCACCCTCCACACTTCATAGGGAGATGGACAGGGGACACCAAATCAACCCAAACCAAATCAAACCAAACCAAATCAAACCAAACCAAATCAAACCAAACCAAATCAACACAAACCAAATCAACACGAACCAAATCAACACAAACCAAATCAACACAAACCAAATCAACCCGAACCAAATCAACCCAAACCAAACCAACCCGAACCAAATCAACGTGAACCAAATCAACATGAACCAAATCAACATGAACCAAATCAACCCGAACCAAATCAACCCGAACCAAATCAACCCGAACCAAATCAACATGAACCAAATCAACATGAACCAAATCAACATGAACCAAATCAACCCGAACCAAATCAACCCGAACCAAATCAACCCAAACCAAATCAAACCAAACCAAATCAAACCAAACCAAATCAAACCAAACCAAATCAACCCGAACCAAATCAACCCGAACCAAATCAACCCAAACCAAATCAACCCAAACCAAATCAACCCAAACCAAATCAACCCAAACCAAATCAACACAAACCAAATCAACACAAACCAAATCAACCCAAACCCCAAAACTCAAGGGTCAAATCCCAAGCCCAGGGGTTTATCCAGCTGGAAAGGACTCGGGACACTGCCCTGGGGCATCTCTGCTCACACAGCCCCAGCCCAGCCTAAGCAAACTCAGCCTAAGTGGTTAAACTCTCCCTCCCTGCTGCTCCTCCCCAGAAACACCAAGTCATGATCTGGAATTTTCTTTCTTGCCCAAGGCCCCAGGGAAGTGTAACAGGAGATGACAGTGGGAAATTCAGGGAGAAAGCCTCTTCCCTGTGTTTACTGGGAAGGAATAAATGTATTCAGACTTACTAGTCAGGAAAAAACAAAAATAGATGTTTCCCTTAAATCAGTTATATTTTATTTTTTTTCTTACATGATGATATAATTCCTCTAAGGGGAAGTTGGTAGTTTTGTTTGGTTTTTTAAATTTTAACAGAACCCTTCTCTTTGCAATTCACGGATCAAAAGTAAAAGCTGCATTGCAGTGTTTGCAAATGCTATAGTAAAACAAAAAAAAAAAAAACAAAAGTGGTTGGTCCTGGTTAATTTTTGAAGCTTTTGAAAACTGAAATCCTGCTTTTCCTAGAAGGAGCTCTGCTCTGGTGCTGCCTTCCCACAGCTCAGGATCCCTTGCCCCTGCCAGGCATTATTTGCTGGAGCAAAGCAGCCGCTCCAAACCAAGGAAATAATAAAAATAATAATAATTAAAAAAAAAAAACAGCAGCACTTCCCACTCCTGCTGCAGTGGGACCCAGTGGGGATCGAGTTCCACCAGAGCTCAGGGCTGCAAATAAAGAGGACAAAGAATCAGGGGAGGTTTCTGTGCTCACTTCCACCCCAGCAGAGCACAGAGCTCCGGCTGATGGCTCCTCCTCACAAAACAGAGGCTGCCTTTGAGGATGTACTGCATTCGCTGAGCTGATTAAAATCCTAAATAATTACAGGTTTTTGCCTTAGGAAGGGAAAGGCAAACTCCAAGCTTCTGACTAGATTTTTCAAGATAGCAAATCACCCCCCAGCTGGAATATCCATGTAACATACACATCTATATCAACAAATACATGCACTTTGCTTGTCTCTATTTTTTTAACTTCCATGGTAAGAAATTCCCAGTTGTTGTTATTTTATTCCTTTTTTTTACCCTCACCAAAGGAATTATCTCCTTCTTGCAAGACACAAAACCTCTTTCCAAAGCATCACAGTCACTGCTTTCCCAGCCAACAGACACTTTACAGACAAAGACACATTATGAGTGGGAAAAGAGAATTCCAAACTCCAATTCTCTTCAGAACACAACACTGTAAAGGATTTACAGGAGCTGTATTTTAATCTGCTTTTAATATGTCTGAGGGTTTATTTATTTAGGGGGAGGGGAACTTGCTGGCATTTGTTTCTCAAGCGCCACAATGGCACAGACACATTTTCCCTCCCAATATCTGCTGGCCAAAGGCAGCCCTGTGCTGCTGCCCAAGATTGATAACCAATTTGATTATTCTATTGTTAACAGGCTGCTGGGGGTGCCACAGCTTTAACCTTCACAGAAACACAATTAATTTGGACAGGACAGAGGGCATTTCATATTTAAAAAAAAATAACAACCACAAGCTGTTTATGCTCATAATTCACCCTTTTTTTTTTCTTTTTCCCCCTCGAGGCTGTTCTGCAACTTTCACCAGCAAAGTTTCTGATGACCTCAAGGTTTTGGTAATGATTTTAACAAATTGTGGATTTTAACAAATTGGAAGGATTTTAACAAATTGTGCAAGGACTGGTGCTGACAATTCATTTTAGGGTCTCTTCATCACCACACAGCACGGAACATGTTATTGATGACCAGCATATGAAAGAGATGTCACAGATGACCAGCATATGAAATTATATATATATATATAATATATATTATAAATAAATATGAAATAAAGCACCACAGACCAGGCCGGTTGGACACTAAACCAAAAATCTGCTTGTGAACCCCCACCCAAAGAGACACTGGGGGTTTCTGAGTGCTGCCCTCTGAGGGACCGGGTCTGGGAGAGGTAGAGGGAAAGGGAAAAGGAGAGGGAAAAGGAGAGAGAAAAGGAGAGGGAAAAGGAAAAGGAAAGGGAGAGGGAAAAGGAGAGGGAAAAGGAGAGGAAAAGAAAAAGGGAAAAGGAGAGGGAAAGGAAAAGGAAAGGGAAAAGGGGAGGGAGAGGGAAAGGAGAGGGAAAGGGAGAGGGAAAAGAAGGAAAGGGAAAGGGAAAGGGAAAGGGAAAGGGAAAGGGAAAGGAGAGGGGAAGGGGAAAGGGAAAGGGAAGCTGCGGGTCTGGGAAGGAGCCGCATCCCGACCCTTTGTTCCCATTAAAGCCCGGAGCAGCCGAGCCCCAGCAGAGCGCGGGGGGCGCGCAGGGCCGGCCGGGGGGAGGCGATTTGGGTTCAGTTTCATCCTTTTAAACGCGGATATCGAACCCCCCAAACTCGGGCGGCATCCGCAGCGCTGCTCAGCGCCGTGCCGCTCTGGGGGCTGCCGGGGACGGCCATCCCGGCCGGGCACGGGGATGGATCCCGGCTGGAGACGGGGACCCCGGGATGCGGTGCCGGCGCTCCCGGGCTGGCTCCGGTGCCGGCGCTGCCGCAGGGGCGCGGCGGAGCGCGGGCGGCCGCCCCAGCCGAGCATGCCCAGTCCCCGGCATGACATCAGCGCCCGAGCCCGCGGCTCCCCCGCGCCCCCCGGCTCCCCCGGGACCCCCCGCACCTCCGGGCACCCCTGGGCCGCTCGCCCGGTGCGGCGGGGCCAGCCCGGCCGGGGGGGGCGCGGGCAGCGCCGCCGCCCCCATCCCGCTCCGCGGCTGCGGGAACAATGGAGGGGATGGGGGGGACCCGCCGGGAGGGCTCGGGGGAGATGCTCGCCCCGAGAGCAGGGATGCTCGCCCCGCACCGAGGGATGCTCGCCCCGCACCCAGAGATGCTCGCCCCGCACCGAGGGATGCTCGCCCCCAGAGCAGGGATGCTCGCCCCGCACCGAGAGATGCTCGCCTCGAGAGGAGAGATGCTCGCCCCGCACCCAGGAATGCTCGCCCCGCACCCAGGAATGCTCGCCCCGCACCCAGGGATGCTCGCCCCCAGAGCAGGGATGCTCGCCCCGCACCCAGGGATGCTCGCCCCCAGAGCAGGGGTGCTCGCCCCGCACCCAGGGATGCTCGCCCCGCCCGCAGCGGGATGCGGGCTGCGGGCTGCGGGCTGCGGCAGACTCACCCCGATGACCACGGTCTCGTCGCCCTTGAATTTGGGGATGAATTTGTCGCCGCGCAGGATCTCGGCCTCGTTGAGGGGCCGGAAGCGGCACATCACCTTGATGCTGCACTCGGCGGGGTCCGCCATGGCGGCGGCGGGCCCGGCGCTGCCGAGCGGGGCAGGTGCGGCAGCGGCGGGGCTGGGGCCGCCGGGCGGGCGGGGCCGGGGCCCGGGCAGCCGCTCAGAGCCCGCGACACGCCCCGCACCGGCCCCGCAGCCGCCCCGCCCGCCCGCGGCTGCGCGGGAGACACCGGAGACAGCCCCAGCAAAGCCCGGGGCTGCCGGGGCTGCGGCTTGCGCTGCCCGGGGACACCTTGAACTGCCCAGGGACACCTTGAACTGCACCTTGAACTGCCCCGGGGACACCTTGAACTGCCCAGGGAAACATCCCACTGTCCCAGGGACACCTTGAACTGCACCTTGAACTGCCCAGGGACATCTTGAACTGTCCCAGGGACACCTTGAACTGCACCTTGAACTGTCCCAGGGACACCTGGAACTGCACCTTGAACTGTCCCAGGGACACCTTGAACTGCCCAGGGGACACCTTGAATTGCACCCTGAACTGTCCCAGGGACACCTTGAACTGTCCCAGGGACACCTTGAACTACACCTTGAACTGCCCCGGGCACACCTGGAACTGTCCCGGGGACACCTTGAACTGCCCAGGGACACCTTGGACTGCACCTTGAACTGTCCCAGAGACACCTGGAACTGCCCCAGGGATGCCTTGAACTGCCCAGGGACACCTTCCACTGCACCTTCCACTGCCCCAGCGACACCTAACACGGCCAAGGACACCTAACACTCTCCCAGGGACACCTAACACTGCCCAGGCACCTTCCATCTGTCCAGGGACACCTTGAACTGCACCTTCCCCTGCCCAGGAACCTCTTCCATCTGTCCAGGGACACCTAACACTCTACCTTCCACTGCCCCAGGGACACCTTCCACCGCTTTATTTCATCTATATCTATTATATTATATATAAATATTTCACAGACTGGTCATCTGTGATGTCTATTTCATATTCTGCTCATCAATAACATGTTCCGTGCTGTGTGGTGATGAGGAGACCCTAAAATGAATTGTCAGCACGACTCCTTGCACAGTTTGTTAAAATCCTTACCAAAGGGCACCTAGCACTGCCCAGGGACACCTTCCACTGTCCAGGAACATCTTCCACTCTCCCAGGTTTCTCCAAGCCCCATCCAGCCTGGCCTGGGATCCAGGGGCAGCCCGTGCCAGGGTCTCCCCACCCTCACAGTGAAGGATTTCTTCCATCTATCTAAACTAAATTTCCCAGTTTTTCCTCCATCTTCTCCCAGATGCTGGAAGCCTGCTGTGGGCTCTGCACACAACCTTCTCCCAACAACCTTCTCCCAACAACCTTCTCCCAACAACCTTCTCCCAACAAACAACCTTCTCCCCAGCATTCCCAGCCCGTCTCCATGCAAGGTGCTCTGGTTTCCACACCAGCTTCATGGTGATCCTCTGGATTTGCTCCAACAGTGCCCCTCTCCAAGCTCAAATCTGCCCTTGGCATCTGCCCTCAGCATTTTTCTCCCTCGGCCTCTGACACAGGTGGATCTGTGACCAGGTTAAAGGATCTTTTTCCTGGAATATCGCTCCATGTGTGTTCCTGGGGAGAGCAGCAGAAGCAGTGGTGCCTCTGGGCTCTGGCCTTGCTCAGTTGACACAAAGCTCTGTCACATGAATCAGCACCTGGGAAAAGCAGCCTGGAGCCTGCTCCTCCTCACAGGGGGGCTCTCCTCGTCCTCCTTCCCTAAAAATGCTCCTTCCTTACCTGCTAAAATCACCTGCAACTCTCCCTCCCGGCTGCTTTGTTTCCCTGCACTCACATGATTCAAAACAGTCTGAAATACCACAGGAAGTCTCCTCCTCCTCCTCCATCAGTTTCTCCCAACCAGAATCTCCTGCTTAAGGAGGAATCCAGACATCCATGATGTCTTCTGGGAAGCTGCAGAAGCTCCAGCAGCTCCTGGTCCTGCTTTCCACCAGAGTTCCACCATTCACTCACCCTCAGCTGTGCAATTAAGATGAGGGTGGACAATCCTGCAGGATTTGGATGGAAATCTCCCTTTCTTCCAGCCATTACCTGAGGTGGATGTGAGGAGCAGGCTGGCAACAAAGCCTCTCCCACCCTTCCTAAAAGCAATTCCATGGGGGAGAGTTAGCAATGTGCAGCATGTGATAAGCCCTTATTACATAATGGGATTTATTCCCCTGGATTACCAATTATCCCTTTTATTTCTCTTATGTTTCAAGCTATTACCCTGAATAGCAAATTTGTTAGTCATGACAAGTAGGGGCTTAGTCATAAAAGACGAGTCTTTGGATGAATTAATCCTTATTTTCCTCCATTATGGAGCGCTCATTTTGGAGTGAGATAAGCAAAAACTCGATTTTTCTATTAGAGCAGGTATAATCTGCCATCAGGAAGAATGCAGAGAGCCATCTTTCCTCAGCAGCTTTGTCACAAACAACGTGACATTGTCTGGAGTGCAGACAATACTGAATTGTCACCCAGCTGCTGCTGTTTTTTACTACTCAGTACCAGATTAGGTGGAGCAGCCTGGTAGGAACGGGAATTTTTGGGGAGATTTGGGAGTGATCAGCACCTCCCTGGGTCTGTGAGCTTCTCCCAGGCTGGGCTGGGTGCCTGAGGGTGGGATGGACACTTTGGTGGGAACCTGCTTTATAAAAACCATGAAGATATAGAAAAGCAGAGCTAAAATGCTTTATTGTTCTCACCTTCCTTCATTTCTGTCACCTCTCAAACCATGTCATTTTCAGCTGCACACTTACAAGAAATCCACTTAGATATGTTTTTCTGAGCTTGCTTACACCTGAACATATGAAAATTGCCTTCCTACCAGCACCACAAAAAGAGAACCTGGATGTTATCTCCTTTTCCCACTTTCCCAGATCTCCAGCTCCCCAGTACAGCTCACCCTGGCAGATCAGATATGGTTTGACAGCAAGTTCTGATTTTTCTGAAGAACTGAAAGAACTGAGCCAACCTCAGCTCAGTAAATATCCCAAGATATCAGAATAACAAATAGGAATAATAAAGGAATAACAAATCCCCTCCTTGAGGACTGGGAATTCATAAAGGAATGAGAAAATCCCATTTCTCTGCAGGGGAGCTGAGGTGTTGAGGCTGCAGGAAAACCAGGGAGGGGACAGGTGACAAAGCAGGACAGGGATTGTGACAGAGGTGATCCCACAGAAATGGGGGTGATGCCTTGTGCAGGCTGCCCTGGAGCAGAGGCTGGGCAGAGTCCCAGAATAAAGCAGGGATTCATTCCAAGCATCTCCTCCATGGATCCACCTTGGGCAGCACCAGAGCCCAGCCAGGGCTGCACCCAAGATGAACCAAAATGGCCCCAAAATGCACGAGCGCTCCCGGGCTCTGTCCCTGGGATCAGTTCTGCTCCATTTGCATCTTGCAGTTCATTGTCCCATCCCAGCTTTAGCCCCTGCAGTCCCACCCTGCTTGTTTTTCTCTCTCCAGCCCACGGGGTTTGTTGTAGTTGAGACAGGGACAGTCCAAAGCAACACACTCCATTTTCAGAAGGCTTCAAACTGTTTTTATTCCAGCATGCATGCTTTTTATACATTCTTACAAAGATCAGAAGTTTACCCTTTACTCATTGGTCACAAGAAACAAACAAAGTGCTCATTGGAACAGGCAGCTGCAGGTTTCTCTTATTTATCCTTCTTTCCTTCTTGGTTTCTATGTCAAAGACCTTGGTAGAAAATTCTTTCAGGGTTAAAGATGGATCCTCTTGTCAAACTTCTCTGTGGCTCACAGAAGCTGCTGTAAAACCTCTTCCACAGCTGTTTGTGCTCTTGGGAGCACCAACCTGAGATTTGGCTCATTTGTCCTTGGTGCCCAGCTGGAGCAGGAATTGTTTTGTCTCCCTGCTCTGTGCACAGAGCTCAGCAACGCTGAATGTGAAGCTCAGAGCTGCACCTAAAGCAGCACAGAGCCTGAAAAACATAAAATCCAAACCCTGAGGCGTCACAGGGAGTTTGCATTTCCATGGGACCATCACCATCACGAGGGCGGCCACCTCCCCACCTTTTCCTTGTCATTTGTATCCCTGGAAGTGGCACAAAGCGCTTCCTTGACCAGGAACGGCCGTCCTGGAGTATCCCTGGATTTGGGATTGCAGGAATTTAATGAGCTGTGTCCCTGCAGGAGAAGCTGTGCCTGAGGAGGAGCAGATCAGTGCCAAGGACCAGAAGAACCTGGAGCCTTGTGATAACACCCCAATCATTGATAACATCACCCCCGTGGTCGCCAGCATCTCCACGGAGGAGAAGCAGAAATATGACGAGGAGATCGCCAGCCTCTACAGGCAGCTGGATTTCAGGTGGGAATGTTGGATTTCAGGTGGGAATGCTGCACAGAGCCTGAAACATGGAAAAGCCAAACGCTGAGGCATCAAGGGAACATTTCAGCATTACCATCGCTCCCTTTCACTGCTGCCAGGCTCCAGGAACGGGCTCTGGGTTTGGGAGGGAGCCGCAGGAGGAAGCACAAGGTTGAATTTCTGCTGTGCTGAACAATTCCGTGCAAGGAGCAGAGGAGCAGCGCTGGCCAGGGGCGGGAGCTGTCAGCAGGAGAGCAGCGCTAATGCACATCCCATTGATCCCGGCCTCGGCAGCGGCCAGAGGCAGGAAATCTGAGCTCTTGGTGTCATCCGTGCTCAGATGTGGCTCTGGGGAAAGGGCTGCTAAAGGATTTCTCCCAGGAGGCACCAAAAGGGTGGGGTCCCTGTGACAAAAGGCGATTTTAAATGTCACCCGGAGTTAATGTCCCACAGACGCTGAGAGCGCACCAGGGAACGTTTGCGAAGGCAGAGCATGAACGTGTTTAGCAGGAATAAAAAGATATAAAGGCAGGCCGGAGAACAGGCAGAAATGAACTGGAAAGTGCTGAGGAGGCAGCCAGGAGGAGCTGAGGGTCAGGAATTATGTGCTCTGCATCCCCAGGGATCATCAAAGGCATGGACACACACCCACAGCTCAGGAGGGATTGGGCTACAGGAACATTTGGCCAGGCAGGGGAAAAATTCCACAGCAAAACGAACAGGATCTGCACCACTGACACCCTCAGGATGATTATCCCAGACCCAACGTCTCCCTGGACCAGCAGAGATCCCACTGATCTCACCCTGTGGGATGAGATTCCTTTCTCAGACCTCCGCAGGAGTTTGGATGTGGAAGTGGAGCACTGGCTCTCCAAAGATACTCCATGAGAAAGTGCTTGGGGCTGTGCTGGCAGGAATTGTTTCTCATTTGCAAGACACTCCAATATATGCTTACTTAAAAAAAGGTAAAGTACACACATAAATCTCAATCTCCATATAAATTATTCACGTTATGCACAGTCATGTACTTGGTGTTAACCTACATAAAAAAATGGGTTTGCTCAAAATAAATAAATCGATTTTACCACTGTATAAAACAGCAAAACGTTTCAGGTCATTATTGAGCACACAAAACATTTTCTCCAAGTTACCATCTTTACATTTGGGTTAATAAATCACCTAAATAAAAGGGTTGTAACTCGGAAAAAAACTGTTGTCTTTACATTACAGGAAGTTTTAAAGCAGCCATAAAAACACCGAAAGGGCAGGAAAGCACTAAAACCACCCAATCCCAAAGCACAAAGGCTCCGTGGAGATGCAGAAAGAGTTAAGCAGCATCGCAGG
Source organism: Molothrus ater (assembly GCF_012460135.2). Lineage (NCBI taxonomy): Eukaryota > Metazoa > Chordata > Aves > Passeriformes > Icteridae > Molothrus > Molothrus ater. Next base: position 36,226,581 of record NC_050484.2, on the reverse strand, counting down.
CAGCTGATGCCATCTTCTGGTGTCACTTACAGCGCTGATTTAAACCCCCCTGTGCCGAGTCGGGGCGGATCAGCATCAGGAGGAGGAGAACGCTGCTGGTTGTGGTGTCCTTTCCCCGGGGCAGGATTCAGGATCAGGATCAGCATCGGGAGGAGGAGAACGCTGCTGTTTGCGGTGTCCTTTTCCCTAGAGCAGGATTCAGGATCAGGTTCAGGATCAGGGAGCACTGCTGTTTTCAGGGTGTCCTTTCCCCCCGGGCAGGGATCAGGATCAGGAGGAGGGTAGTGCTAGTGGTTTTGGTGTCCTTTCCCCCAGGGCAGGATTCGGGATCAGGATCAGAAGAAGGGAGGGCAGCTGTTTGTGGTGTCCTTTCCCCCAGGGCAGGATTCGGGATCAGGATCAGGAGGGGAACGCTGCTGTTTGCGGTGTCTTTTCCTCCAGGGCAGGATTCAGGATTAGGATCAGGTTCAGGATCAGGAGGAGGAGAATGCTGCTGTTTTCAGGATCCTTTCCCCCAGGGCAAGATTCGGGATCAGGATCAGCATCAGGAGGAAGGGAGCACTACTGTTTGAAGTGTCCTTGCCCCCAGGGCAGGATCCAGGATCAGAAGAAGGGAGCGCTGCTGGTTTTACGTCCTTTCCTCAGGGCAGGATTCAGGATCAGCATCAGGATCAGGGAGCGCTGCTGTTCGTAGTGTCCTTGCCCCCAGGTTCGGGATTCAGGATCCAGGATCAGGGAGCGCTGCTGTTTGCGGTGTCCTTGCCCCAGGGCAGGATCCAGGATCAGGATCCAGGATCAGGGGGCGCTGCTGTTTGTCCTTTCCCCGGGCAGCTCTCAGTGAGTGCGGGTGAGAGCTGCAGGTGAGTCCTCACCGTCAAGTCAGGAACAGGAGGAAAGGTGACACACCCCATGGATTTTCAGAAGGCACAAAAGGCTGACTTTACCACACTCTCCCGACATTTTTAACCAACATCGTTCACCCAGAACCCGATTGGTTCTTAATGACACCTGTCACCCATTGGTTAATTAGGACACCACCCTTTGGTAAACACCTTATTGTGAGAAACAACTGCTCAAAACACCAGCCGCAGATTGTTTTTCATTCATTCTCAAACTCCCCAGAACAATCCCTGGGAAAGTTTCTCTGCCTTTCTCTCTCTGTATCCACATGTGGGGCTGCGGGAGCATCCCCAGCCCTGGTGGCACAGCCAGGCCCTGCCACCAGCCCGGCCCTGGCGAGTGACACCGAGGGGACACGGCAGCTCCTGCAGTGCCACAGATGAGCCCGAGGCGCTGCCGAGCTTTGGGAAGCGCAGCTGAGCCGTGCCCTGGGCACTCGCTGCTCCCTCTGCTGCTCCTGCCCTGCCGGGGATGCCGCACCCGTCACGGTGATTTGAACTGACAAAGTGACACCACCGTGCCCAAAGTGACACCACCGTGCACAGGGATGGAGTTCGGGGACACAGAGGTGTGGCCTCCCACCAGATAAACCAGCCTGAATCTTTTTATCTGTTACAAACTCTCTATAATCTGCCACGGTTATTGCCTCCCTCCTTCCCTTGCTTCTTGCTGGGATCCTTCTCCATCATCCTCCCTGGGTAACTGCACTTGTGTTGGAGTTAAACCAGAGTTCTGTGGATTGAAGGCAGGCTGGACTAAACAGATTTTACTACTCTTAGTCTTAGAAACAACCCTAACTTGAGGAAATTTGTCAGGCTGGGAGGGTGGGGAGGAGCTGCAATGGAATTCCCAGAGCAGCTGGGGCTGCCCCTGGATCCCTGGAAATGCCCAAGGCCAGGCTGGATGGGGCTTGGAGCAGCCTGGGACAGTGGGAAGTGTCCCTGTCTGTAAGCACAGGTGAGTTTTAAGGTCCCTTTCAACATAAACCATTCTGGGATCCAAGGATTCCAAAAGTGATTGGGGTTAGTTCAGTGTTACTCCCTGTTAGTTTCACATTTTAGTCCTATTTAACCTACATTAATTTATTTTTATTTAAACTGGAGTTACTAAGTTACAAACCAGACTGATTAACCGAGTTAAATTCATAGCAAAATACAACTGACATGCGTGCTCATTAATTTTTTTAGATGAAACCATTAAAAACCATCTAAAGGACACAGAGCTTGCATTTAGAGATGGAGCAGGTGACTGAGAGACAAGCAAGACACTGAGAAAACAGGGAATGTAGCCTGAAACTCCCTTTTCCTCCTGGCAGGCACTTCAGGAGCAAATGTTCTGCTCAGTTCTCACGTCAGGGAATGACATTTCGGGCCCTGTCACTGCAGCAGGATGGCACAACCCAACCAGAGCAGGGGCCTCCACATTCCTCACTGCTGCTGGGTCCTGCAAGAACACATCCAGAGTTTCCCACAGAATTGGCTGCTTGGATCAGCAGTAATTATCCCCCATGTTCCTCTGTTCAGATGGAAACACTTGGATCTTCCTTCCTTCCTTCCTTCCTTCCTTCCTTCCTTCCTTCCTTCCTTCCTTCCTTCCTTCCTTCCTTCCTTCCTTCCTTCCTTCCTTCCTTCCTTCCTTCCTTCCTTCCTTCCTTCCTTCCTTCCTTCCTTCCTTCCTTCCTTCCTTCCTTCCTTCCTTCCTTCCTTCCTTCCTTCCTTCCTTCCTTCCTTCCTTCCTTCCTTCCTTCCTTCCTTCCTTCCTTCCTTCCTTCCTTCCTTCCTTCCTTCCTTCCTCCCTCCCTCCCTCCCTCCCTCCCTCCCTCCCTCCCTTCCTCTCCTCTCCTCTCCTCTCCTCTCCTCTCCTCTCCTCTCCTCTCCTCTCCTCTCCTCTCCTCTCCTCTCCTCTCCTCTCCTCTCCTCTCCTCTCCTCTCCTCTCCTCTCCTCTCCTCTCCTCTTTCCTTTCCTTAATTTGATAGTAAAATCAAATAAAATGTTGTTTTTTCCTTTTCCAGATCAAGTCTTTGTGTGTGTCAGTTCTGGATTCCAATGTCCTTGTGCAGAGGAACACTCTGGAAGCAATCCTCTTCTTTTTCCCATTTTATACAGCTTTGGTAAGGGGATTATTTGGGGATTTTTCCATGGAAGGTGTGTTCTGTGCAAGCAGCCCAGCTCCCACCTCTGGTATTGCCAAATGGCTGAATTTTGAACCTTCAAAATCCATGAATTTTGGGATTTCTTCTGCCCCATCAATTTGAGGGGTGGAGGAGACTCTGCTGCTTCTCAGAGTCTTTTCAGCTCCCAAGGCTGAAGCAATGATTTCACAGGGGCTTTGGGGGAATATTTGGGATATTGGGATATCTTCACAGCTCACCCAGCTTACTCTGGAAAAACTCCCTCTCCCTCCTCGTCCTTCTTTAATTCACCAAGGTTTTAATTTACCAAGGTTATTCCCAATCTTTCCAATTAAAATGTGAATGTTGCAAACCCTCAAAAGCAGCAGAAACATGGAAGTGAGCTTTGAAACTGTTTCTCTGCAGGCAAATCCAGGGAGCCTGTTGGGATGGCAAACGCACACCAAAACTCCAGTCAATCCATAAATAGAAATGTTACTAGAGAAAGAACCAGCATTTTCTGTTCCTGACATTTAAAACTCTGCACCTGACATGAAGTCCAGCACAAATTGCTTAGATAAGCCAGGATTCCACACTCTTACCTGAAAGATATTCCCCATACACAAGAGAACAGAAATCCCTGTTCCAATCCTGCTGCAGGGATGCACGGATAAGGGAATTCCAACTGAACATCATATCCTCAATATGTTAAAAGAGCACAAAACCACCTCAGTCAGTGGCATTCCCAGCTGGACCAAGGATTTTATGGCACTAATCCCTCCCCTTTCTCTTTTTCTTCTTTTTAATGAAGATTTCCATGGCCTGCAGTATCATCCACCACTCCTCCCCTTTTCCTGCACTCGAGGCACTCACAAGGACTATTCCAGTTCTGTTCACAGAAGGTTTCAGCACCACTAATCCTTTAAATGAAAGCCATTCCACAGCTGGCACTTCCCATCAGAGCCTTGGGAGTTTATGGAATCCTCCTCTGCACCTCACATTTTCCCAGAATCCATTAAAAGTTTGAAGCTCCAGCTAAAAGGTTTTTTAAGTAATTAGATGAGGATTAGACTACACGAAATCAGAGATACACAGCAATCTCAGAGACATCTTCTGGCCAATTTTCCCTGAAAATGATCCACTGAAAATGATCTTTGTAGTGAGAAGAGGCCATGCTAAGCGTGCAGCTTTCAATCTGCAGAGGAAATTACTTCCCATTTTCATTAAGCCTCCAAAGGATTTTGGAGATGGTAGTGAAGCAAGGTTATTCCTAGATATCAAGGAGAATATATATTTTTTTTCTTTTACACACAGATTTTCAACAATTCTTTCAAAAAAAAAAATCATTTATACTTCAGACTGTCAGCCATTCCCTGAAATGAGCCCAGCTCTACAGAAAGGCTGGAAAGATCAGATGAAGTGGAATTTCCAGGGAGCAGCAATCCCAGTGGAGTCACAGGTGCCCTCCAAAGCTGCCACCACTCCTCACCTGACCAAGGCAGCACCACAGGTTCCCCTATTCCCAACAGGAATAATCTAGCCTCACCTCTCCCTGCAGACATCACATGGAATAAAAATAGAGCATCAGTTAAGCAAAAACCAGGTAATTTCAGCCACCTGAGTTTTTGATGAGCTCCCAAGATTTAAAGCTCTGCAAGTTTTTAGCTGCCAGGACTCTTTACTCACACAACATAAGACAAAACAGGTTTGAACACAGCTTGGATTAAAAATAGTTCTTTATATAGAAAGCTAAGATGTAAAATACACTGACTCCATGACAGAGGCAAGGTCTTCCTGGGAGGGTGAGCCTGGGCTAAATCCTTCCAACCTCAGTGACCCTGGGATTTGTAATACAGAAACACCCAAAGATGGAGAATAAAACAGCAGAAATTCAGCCCATTTCCTTGGCAGGGCAGGAAAATCCTACTCCCCATTTCCCCAGGTCTCAGGTCCCATCCTGTCACAGACACATTTTATGGAAAATCCTTTTGTTAGGATTTTTTCCTCCTGAGAAGCTGAGAGGCCTCAGAAATGAAATGTAACCAATGGTTATCTGCTGCTGTGGGATGCAACAGGTGCAGCTGGGATTGGTCCATGTGGTTGTTTCTAATTAATGGCCAATCACAGCCCAGCTGGCTCGGACTCTCTGGTCAGTCCAAGATTTTATTATCATTCCTTTCCTTTCCTTTCCTTTCCTTTCCTTTCCTTTCCTTTCCTTTCCTTTCCTTTCCTTTCCTTTCCTTTCCTTTCCTTTCCTTTCCTTTCCTTTCCTTTCCTTTCCTTTCCTTTCCAGCTTTCTGATGAAATCCTTTCTTCTATTCTTTCAGTATAGTTTTAATATATCATTTTCTTGTAATATAAGATATATAATAAAATAATAAATCAGCCTTCTGAACCATGGAGTCAGATCCTCATCTCTTCCCTGGCCCTGGGACCCCTGTGAACACCAGCACACCATCCCAGCCCTCCCCTAGCACAGAACTATCCCATCACCTGCAAGCTTCTGGAAATAAGTGCCTATGCTGGGATCAGAGGATCAGAGTCCCTGAGCAGCCTCCAGAGCTGCTGCTGCCCCTGCTTGCACACTGTGAAATAACCACATATGCACCATGGGCAGGTTTTGATATGTATTTTTATTTCCCTGCAGTTTTCACTTATCAAGAACAAGTAACAGGGAAAGTTGTCTGAACTAGTGCATAAACAAACATTCGGAAACACCACTACACGTATCTAATGTACAAGAACCGTATAAAAAAAGTCACTAAAACACTACACTACCAAGGTGTCCAACGCTTACAGTCAGACTTTTTCCAACCCGTTACTTGCCTTGTAGCCACAGGAAAACTCTCCAAAATTGAAAAGACAATCTTGCCACAACCCTCCCTCCCCCCCCACCACCTGGGATGGCTCGATAGCTAGACATCCAATAATGAATTATTGCAATGATATAGAATGCAATACATACCTGGTAAAATATCCTTTAATGTGGTGTGGTACAGTTTGAAAGCCGGTTAAAATACGCAATCTTCGGATAAAATGGCATCAAGGTGAAAATTTTCTCAGATCTGCACATTTGGACATGTGGCAGATGCATAATTTTCCTAGTCAGTTTTTTTTTTTCCTCTCCTGTGTAATTATTTTTTATAAACTGGTATTATAAATAGAAATATACATTCAAAATATATGGAAAAGTGAGTTACTACATTAAATTTGCATGTATCGATCCATCCCTTTCCCCTGCACAGTAATAGAAAATACTATTTTGCCTTGAACTTCATATTTGACAGTGAAATGCCACTAAAGTATTTACCAAAAAGTCCATCTAGTCAAATTGTGAAACAAAATGAACCAAGTGAAAACTTTACATTTCCTTTAGAAAAAAATTACAAGAATTTTTGTTTCCTAGCTATGAATCTTTAACTTTTTTTTTTAGACACAAAGTTGCATTTATTTGTACAAGATACAAAATGTAAACATGGCAAAATAAATAGTTTAAACAAGTGATGCAGGATCCCATGTCATGCTCATGATCCCATTAAAGAATTATTTTTTAATCCATTCAGTTGCAAATTCAAGTGCAAAAGCATGATGATGAATATCTACTATTCAAGTAACAGAAATAATATTGATGATACAAATAAACTATTTTACAAGGTAGTGATTTTCCCAATTTTACAAAATTTACATTATATATCGACTTAATACACGATATAATGGGAGTCCATTCAGGTCTGGGTGAGTTCTCTGTGATCCACAGAGCGCTGTGTTTGCATTCAGCTGGAACAGGAGCAGCACACCGTGACCCAGCTGGGGACAGCTTGGAGGTTATGTCACTTCCATGGCCACTGTGGTCTCGGCGATGCCGTTCAAGCCCAGGCGCTCTGGCTCATGGTTCTCTCTGCAAGGAAGGAGCATCCCACAGTCAGAGCACATCCCACACACTTGTACTCACTGCTTTCGTATTTTCACACAGCTGCTAGCAGGAACCTTAACACACACACTGCAAACTCTGTTTGGAAGTAAATACTGGCATTCCACAGCTGCTCTCATTCAACAGTGCAGTCCCTTCTGTGAGATTACTGCATTAACTGTCCACTGCCAGCCTGAATTATGGATTAAATCCCTAAAAGCTCTTCTGAAGGACCAAAGTCAAGATAGGATAACTCAGCACCACTTATTCTGTTAAAGCACCAAGCGTTGTAATTCCCTGCCCATTCTGCTTCAGCACTAATTTTTCACTTGTTTACCAACAGCCATTTTTTACTTTTCCAATTTACAAACGTGACTTTGTTTTTTGAAACACCGTATCATCCAGGAGAGACTTCAAAACATCCCAAATATTGCCATGTTGAGAAAAATGTGCCAACTGCAAAGCTCCTGCCACTCCTATGAAACATCACCTAAGTATTCTGAAATAACAGTGCTGCTGTTCAATGAGAATAAATACCCTAATGGTTGGGCTTGATGATCTTATAGGTCTTTGCCAACCTAAACAATTATGAATTATGATTTTTTTATGTAAGATACGGGTTGCCACTTTTCTGGTGTGTGTTTTTCATAAATATAAAACACATATGTCCACATAAGAATACATGTGCCAGCCTGTACCTTACAATATCACACAATGATTTAGAGGGAACAAGAGGACAATTTGACAGAATCTACTTGAAAATGCTGCACGAGAAGGGACAAATGAAATGGTTGAAATTCAAACACAGTAGAAGTTGACCAAAAGTACAGGTGCCTAAAGGCAGGGCAGGTTATTTGAGGGGTTAATTTGCAAAATCAGCTCTTGTGGTTTGCCAAGGCCATGCTGAAGGTGCTGAGAAGCCTCTCAGAGGTGGAACAGATTCCCTCTAGTGCAGAGCTGGGCATGACCATGGAGAGGACACAGGCTGAGGCCGCACCAGGGGAGGGCCAGGTGGGACATCAGGAAGGATTTCTGCATGGAAAGGGCTGCCAAGCACTGGAACTGCCCAGGGAGGTGAGGGAGGCACTGCTGAGGTGGCACTCAGTGCTCTGCTCTGATGAGGTGAGGGCGAGTCCTGGGTTGGGACTCTGACTTTGGTGATTCCGACCCAAATAATTCCATGATTCAAGCACAAAATCAATAATTCCAAAGAATTCCATGATTCAAGCTCCCACAAAAAGAAGGATTTCTGCATGGAAAGGGCTGCCAAGCACTGGAACTGCCCAGGGAGGTGAGGGAGGCACTGCTGAGGTGGCACTCAGTGCTCTGCTCTGATGAGGTGAGGGCGAGTCCTGGATTGGGACTCTGACTTTAGTGATTCCGACCCAAACAACTCCACGATTCAAGCACAAAATCAATAATTCCAAAGAATTCCATGATTCAAGCTCCCACAAAACCGGGAGCTGCTGCAGCCCTGTCCCCACTCACCTTGCTATACTGCTGATGGCACTGCTGGGAGTTACCTTTGGCACTCTGTCCATGCTGGCAGCAACTGTGGCAAGTTTTAAGGCTGTTGGCGAGGGCGCTGAAGTCCGTGTATTGATATGAACATTGACTGGAGACACAACGCTGACGTTGTTGAGGTGCACGGCGCTGGGCAGGCAGGAATTGTTCATGGGGAGAGGCTGAGGGCTGCTCGTGCACAAGGCTGGGATTAAGTGGTTTGTGGTGCTGTGGCCAACTGTCCTTACGAGCTGTACAGTTGAGATCCCTGGGCTGGATGATAAAGCCATGTTGGTGGAGTATAAAGTTCTGGAGGTTCCTGGTAGGCAGAATAAATGGTGGGTGTTAAAAAGGTGACATTTCTTAGATGAAAAGGCAAAGATTAACCTCAAGGGCAATGCTTTGAGTGTGTAAGTCATTGATGTCTGTATTTTACAGAGTCACAAAATGGTGAAAGTCAGAAGTGGCAGCTTGGCACACTGCCATTGACGCCGTAGGATTTAGCTTTTATATTTTTCAGATCCTGTACTGCTTTAGGGTGTAACTCTAAAACTCCACAGCCTGTCAGCCGCTGTCCTCCTGTTTTATTCAGACAATCTCTCTAGGCCCTGAAACTCAGACACCTCACTGTCTCAGGCCCAAAAAAGTGTAAACAAAAGTGAGCTGGGGGGGAGCAATCTGGGGGTATGTGACTTCATTACCTGAAAATGTAACTGGAGGATTAACCCCATGCAAATGGCCCAAACTCATAATTATCTGAAACACTCGTGACCATTGTCCATTCTGGGGGTAGCCTTGGAGGCTTCTGACTGCCCAAGGTGCATCTACTGAAGGCCTTTAATAAATATCCACTTTTATTCTCTTCATCCTGTCTAGCCTCTGTTCCAGGTAGCCACTCCAAGGCACCACCACGTGCCTGATCTTCCACCCTCAGAGCACTGCCCTCCTGGATATGAACTCAGAGAATTACACACAGATCTTTTTCTCTCTATCCTGGAACTGCTCCAGTTTATTGATTTTATTCAGTCGTGTTTTTTCTCCCTCTATTCATTTCATATTATCATTAACCCAGCCTGGCAGAAGGTCTATAAAACTAATCACATCATTAGCTGCTAAAACAACAAATTACTTTAAAAGCCTCTTCTTTGTCTTGGCAGCCCAAATCCCATTTGCCTCTTGGCACTGTGGAGATGGCACCAGCACAAGCAGCACCACAGGAGGGTGGCAGGGGGCACTGAGTGTCCATGGCTGCACTTTTTGGGACAAATCCTAAATGCAGTGAAACTTGAGGCTAACAGTGATGTCAGAAGAATTGCCAGTAAAGGTTGGTTAGTACATTTTTGGCTGAATATACAAGTGAGGTAACAACCAAATAATGAATCAACTTCTCCATTTCCTTCTCAAAGTACTTAAATGTTTTCAGCAGTTGATTTATTCTTTCATTACACACTCTCACTGCTTTTAAAATGCTGTCATTTAGACTTTTGATCTGAACAGGTTATTAGAAGATAAAGACTATCAAGGCAAAAGCAAACAATGCTCTTCCAAGGTAAAGAGCACTTGGTGGTTTTATATCCATTTTAACAACATCTGTTGGACAAGGCTCTCAGGCACAGGGTGGGATTCTCAGGGCTGTCCTGTACAGGGCAAGGAGTTGGACTTTGATCATCCTTGTGGGACAGTAACAGAAAATACTATTTGCCTTGAACTTCATATTTGACAGTGAAATGCCACTAAAGTATTTACCAAAAAGTCCATCCAGTCAAATTGTGAAACAAAATGAACTCAGGACATTCCATGGTTCAAACCACTGCTACAAAGTACTTCAGAGAACAATACTTAAAACAACCACAATGAAGAGATTTGATTTTCTTTGTTGTTATTTAATAATATTTTAGAAATCAGCAATAAGATCAGTTGATGGTTAAGAGCAGGTGACACTCTCAGCTCACTCCAGGCTGGGATTTTCAAGGCCTCCTCACCTGAAGGCTGGACAACACCGTTGATATTGTTGTGGCTGGTGTTCTGCTCCTTGGTTCCCTCGCTGCGCCCGGGGCCCGGGGCACTGACCACTGCAGAGGCAGCAAAGTGGGCACTGGCTGAATCCAGGGTTTTGGACATGCAGTCAGAGGTGCTGGAGCCCTGCAGGAAGAGGAAAAGGTGGTTCTCAGTCATCCAAGTACAAAAGGAAATACACCTTAGGATTGCTACAGTGCACAAGTAAAGCAGATCAATAAATACAGCTTCCACGTGTGCCCTAATGCACCAAACATGGAATATTCCTGTGTCACCAGAGTGAAGGGAAGCTGGAAAGCAGTGTCCAAAGGAGGGTTACACAAGTGCTGCCCAATGCAGCCAGGCCAGGTCTCAGCACTACACATCACTTCTGTTCTGTGCTGTTCAGCCTGGAGAGGGGAAGGGTCTGGGCAGAGCTCAGAGCCCCTGGCAGGGCCTGAAGGGGCTCCAGGAGAGCTGGAGAGGGACTGGGGACAAGGGATGGAGGGACAGGAGCCAGGGAATGGCTCCCAGTGCCAGAGGGCAGGGATGGGTGGGACACTGGGAACTGGGAATTCCTGCCTGGGCTGGGATTGCCAGAGCAGCTGGGGCTGCCCCTGGATCCCTGGCAGTGCCCAGGGCCAGGCTGGACGGGGTTTGGAGCAGCCTGGGATAATGAGAGGAGAACTGGACAGGCTTTAAGGTCCCCTCCAACCTAAACCACAGAGGATTCCCCATGTTTGGAGATGTTTCCTCTCAGAAAACAACCATGTCTTAAACCTTCTCTGTTCTGTCTCCAGGCAGCTTCAAACCTCAGGGATGTTCAGGATTTGTGGTACCTCCATTCTGTGACTTGTGCCACAGAATAACTGCCCAGCACATTCTGGAATCCCACTCTGTTAGTCCAGTTCCTACTGGAAAGGCTCACCATTCTTACTGGAAAGAACATTAATTCTGCAATTTTAATTTATATTAACCAAGAAAATGACTTTGCAGAGAAGCTTGAAATGTTTTAAAGATCCAAAATTCATTTGTTTTGTTTAAATATTTTGGCATTGTTTCTTTACGCTTACAAAAAATGTCATCAGTATCTGCCAACACAGAACCCCTGATTAATTGAAGTAGAAAACACTGAGGGGAAGGGACAACCAGCACAAGCAATTAGATATATAAAATGCTCAAAGTAATATACATCTTCCAAGTAACAGACAACAGCAACAGCTTTTATACTTTATTGGGAAGAAGCTAACAGAAAACTAAGTGCAATGGAAAAATATGTAACATGTATATCCATATGTAAATATAAAAATACATTTTTATATTTTGCATTATATATTATTGCATTTTTCCCTTGCAAGGGATTCCAGAGGAAAAACGGGATTCTTTTAGAAGCCAGAATATGCAAATATGCAATGTCTCCTTTTCCTCTCAGAGGTACCAATTTGTAGTGCTCACTGAGTATCTGTTCATAACAGAACACATTACCTCAGAAGGTGATTTTAATGAAGTCTCTTCAGAGCACTTACAGACAGGAGCACAAAGCCAGTGAAAACAGGAAGAGTTGAGAGCACACATGGATTTTTTTATATTGGTAACTCTGTGGATGCAGGGAACACATTCAGCTACCAAGTCTCTTCCTCAACTTGTAAAATGCATCCAACTTGTTAAAAAAGCCCTGGGCAAAGTGTTTTAAATTCCCTCTAAAACCCCCCAGGCTTGCTGGGGTGTCCCATTTGGTCGGTGAGGGACGAGCAGCACTGTGAACAAAAGGAGCATGCAGGGTGGGAGCAGTACCTGTGCTTTCAGATGTGTCTGTTGGGAGGAATGCTGAGATTGCTGCTTCTGCTGCAGCTGGGCCAGCTGCTGCCTCTGCATCTGCACCAACTGCTGTTGGTGTGTCTGGAACTGCTCCTCTGTGATGCCCCCTGTGACTGTGGGAAAGAAAGGAGCCACAGTTACACAAAACACACCTGGGAAAGGCGAGAGCGCAGCTAAGGTGGGTGAGGATGACACAAATCATGTCAGCTGCACCCAAAATCTTCACAGGTTATGTAAAGGAGAGGTCAAGCTGTGTTTGTTTGTTGTGTCCTTTCATGGAGTTCATTTTTAACAGAAGAATTCAGAGCTTTCGTTGCTTTTGAGCAGTTTCTATCTTTGGTGGTTTTATCCCCAGGAGCTTTAGGCAAAAGCTCAAGAGAAATGATTTGCCTGGCTTTCAGGAAAGAAGCACAGCCTAAAAACCAGAGCAGAGGACAAAGCACCCTGGGCTGAGCTGGGTGCCTTCTCTCCCAGTGAACACTGGCAGAGGATTGCTGGACAATTTCCCTTCCACAGCCCCTTGCTGTCCCTTTGCCCTGAGGGAAGCACTCGTCTGGCATGGGGGATTTTCTCTGCCAATTATTGTTTTAAATGCTCGAAGAGTTTAGGGGTGCCACAATAAGTTTATTTTTGAGAACCAGGTTAATGCCACGCCAGTAATCTCCCAGGCCCAACACATGAAGGGAATGCAGTTAGAAAAGCTGGTTTTAATATTCTCCCCCTGGAAAGTCTGCACACTTGGTAAACTGAAAATACTAACAGGGCTTTGATGCTAAAACCTGAGCTGTGTGCAGTTAACCCAAGAACTGAGCTCTCTGGGGAGCAAGTGAGGAGGAGAGAATTCCCTTCCCAAAGATTCCCATGAATACATTTCAACACTTCATCCTCAGCTCTGTTTCTGCAGGACTGGAGCTGTGCTGCACCTCAAACACCTGGATTCTCAGGAATATCCTCTTATCCAGGGACTAGCATTAAAACACAGAGTTTTATCCATCTTGCAGGGTTTGGCTCTTCCATTTCTCACTCTTACTACTCAGGGCTCTCCTGAAATTCCATTGGGAAAAAATACCAGAATCAGGATTGCTTAGAAATTAGAACTGAAACTTCTTTACTGCTACATTATTAAAGCAGGTTCCAACCATATTAGGAGAGCACTTAAAAGTCCAATTACTTAAAAATTACTCCTCTTAAACTGTAGCAATATTATAATTTCCAACCTAAGTTTATTTTGCATTTAGCTTTACTTTGTTCCTCTCACAGATTGTTACCTAGAATTTAATTCCAAGTTAAATCAGCTCCACCTGCTACATTCCCTCACAAAACACATGGCACTGCTGAAGGCACCATGGCCAAGAACAGCATCATGGAATATTACATATATTTCTATTTTTAAGTTCTGAGGTAACAAGTCACAGAAAATGTGTTTTGTTTTACAGAAAGCTGTTTAAGAACAAGGTGAGATTTCATGTTTTCAATCTCTTCTCCTTCCCAGTTTGTCACAGACCACAAAGTCCTGCAATACTCTATTACAGGACACAGGGAAGGTAATCCAGAATTCAGTAACCCCTTGCTCTGCCTGCATGTGCCTGAATTTCAGGTATTTATCCAGTGGCCAAGCTGTTCACCTTGTTATAAACCAGCAGATGTTCATTAGCACATGAAATATCATTTGCTTCTGCCAAATCAAACACCTGGAGGGTCCTGGAGAAAAAAAGAGCAAACTTTGAGCATGTCCCAAGGCAGAGCCCTGAGCAGGGTTAAGAGCTCTGCAGCTTCAGGGGGGGTTTATTTTATCAGAGCCTGACAGGGCTGAAAAACTGCCCCACAAAAGGGGAAAAAGTCACTTCAGCTTTCACTTCCAGGCTCCTCTCTCCTTGGGAGGTTTGGATTGTGTCACTTCTCTCAGGACCTGAAGGCTTTAACCAAAGATCATCCTCTGCAGGCTGCCCCAAAAGAGGCACTGCTTCAATTACTCCTATGTGGCATTTAAGGCTGGGGAAAAAAATACTTCTAAAAGTAAAATTTTGTTCCACAAACAAAACCTTTCAGCTGGGAATAGCATCATGTGCAGGTGACCTCTCTCTAGGGACATCCTTTTCCCACTTGCAGTGCTTCCAACATGAGCAAGAGAATAATTCAGCTCCAAAAATTGGTTCTTGGTTCATGCACTCATTAGGCATTTTGAAGAAAAGTCTAGTCCCAGGCTTTTCAAATTAAAAATAAAAAAAATAAAATCTGTCTGTACAATGCATTTGAGGAAATACCAGAGTTGTAGTACTAGTACAGGGAAAAAATATAACCCAGAGGTAATTTTAAATATTCTTGTGTACCAAAAATCCAAGGAACTCCCCAGTTCTCTCTGAAATAAAACAATAAAAAAATAAAAATAATCATTTTAAGTACTGCCACCGTTTCCTCTGGAGGGAATATCAAATCAGCTGTAAAATTAACTGATTTCAACAATCACTTCCCAAAGAGAATGACTTCAATAAATGCACTGACAATGCCTGTGCTCATTTAATGCACAACCAGACTGACCAGCTCTTTTAAAATTTATTCCCTATTTACTAGTGAGAAAACCCATCAGCAGTGCCTCTTGCTGGTTCAGTTATTTGGGGAAGAATTCTGTTGTCTATTGTGTCTGATCCTGTTCCAGAATTGCAGGATCTGGTTCGTCATTTAAATCTGTGACAAAAAAGGTCCTCCCCAGCCATAAATTCCATGCATAATGTACTTCAACTACTGAGGGATTTCCATTTAATTTAAATGCATTCCTCAGATGATTTCTAAAATTACACCATGGGTTTATGACTATTCCTCCAAAAAGTGCCTTGGATCCATCAGATTTGGTTTTATTCATTTTTCAGCTATTTCTTTACCAGCTCTTGATGTTTATCAATAGTCCCATCCCACTGAAGTGCCCCTTTCTGCCCCAGCTGTGATCCCTCAGGCCTACAAGGTCTTTCAGAAATAACTATATGAAATATGTAACACATGAGATCTGGTTTTTCACGCAGCAGGAAAATGCTCCTGTGCCAATCTTTTCATGGCAGAGAACAATCTGAAGGTTACAGTGACCATACTGAGAAGCTGGGGAAGTACTGGGCTGGAATAAATATCCTGTGCCTCTGTCAGAGCAATTTAATAGTGCCCAGAATTCTAGAGATACATTATTGGAGAATAAATATCCACTCCTGCAGCTTTGAGAGAGATGGGACATTCCACAACCACAGAAATTATGGAATTCAGAGGCAGCCTATTCTATTATTTAATTGTCCTGGTTTACAAAGCAGGATGGAGGAGGGATATACTCAGCTGCTTGCTGTTGTGGGAGATCTCATTTGCTGGATCTCCAACTTTTCAGATTTTTGAAGTATCAAATGCTTATGATTTTTTCTAATTATAAAGAAGTGACAGTGTTAAAAGTCGAGCCATTACAATTCTAGCTCACGAAGCAAGTGATGCAAACACTGCTCAATTTTAGCTTAAAGCAATTTTTTCCTCACTGAGTTCTTCCACTATCAACATTTTTACCATTTTCATGCCTGCTCAGGGCACTCAGGAACTTCCTACATTTGTCTGAGTCAAAAATGAAAACTGCCAACAAAAATGAGCCACACCTACCCTCCCCAAGAAACCACCAGATTTGTTTTGCATTCATAACGAGCATCCTTCTACCCTTAAACAAGGTTAGGCCAATTAGTGCCATTAAGATTTAATTAGACCTAAACAATTCTTCATATGAGCAGAATCCCTGCTTTGAGTAAGGTCTGAATCCAGCACTTCAAATTCTAATGGAAGCAAAGCAGGAGGAAGAAGTGTTTGTGGGGAGTTTCTGTATGTCAGGTTGTACCTGTGGTTAGGTCCACAGCAGTGCTGAAGATCTCACCAGTCCAGCCACAAAGAAAACCAAAATTCAGCATTTTAAATCCCAGAAGCAGCCAAATCCTTGCCTACCTGATATGCCATTCTTGCTGGTGTTCAATAAAGCTACAGATGCTGCAGAGACTCTTTTATTATTCACAGTCTGCCCTGCTTTCCTTGAGGTACATTCTTCACTATCACTGTCCTGGAGATTGAGTAGCCTGGGCTGGAAACACTGCAGTCGACATGATCTGATATTGCTTAGGATTTCAGGAAGGGACAGTCTGTTTTCACAAGGTTTATTGGAAGCATTGGTCCGTGAAAAATTAGAAGAAAAGTCTAAAGTCTGGGAAGAGCTTGAAAAACTGCTCAGCATTTCCGGGTCAATCTGCCTCAAGACAGGATCGTGCTCTGTGGATATTCGGTCCATGATCACCCTGGGCAAAGAGGAGGAGGAGAATCATTAGCTTCAGCAGCTCTCTTTAATACTTCTATCCTTTGAAGGGGAATGAAGAATTAAAAGCACCCAACTGTACCTTCCACCCCTGCCAATCCTCCTCCTTGCAAACCCTATACATCTCCTTGGGATTGTGAGGGTTGTAAGGCAATGCCTGAACCTCAGTTTGTCCAATTCTGCCAATTCTGGGCTTTCGGATGAAGAATTCATTTGGTCCAAACGAGGCTGTGAAGAAAGAAGAGGCAATTTTATACTCCAAGGGTGCTTTGATGAGGCCACTGCTGGGTGTCATGCCCAGGCTTCAGGACAGAACACATGGCTTATGCTGAGTTCACCAATAACAGCTTCAGTAGTTAAAAAATAAACTCTAATATTTAGGCTGTTAAATACTCTGCATCTAACAGCAATGGTAACGTTGGAGAAAAGGAAAATAGAAGTTTTTCGGTCATCTCAACATATTTGGCAAAGAAATCAACTTACAGGCTAGGGAAAAAAGAAAGGAGGTTGAATTCTAAGCAAGTGGGAAGTTCAGCTTTGACTCTTCAGAGCCAAGCAGAAAAGGGGATGCTCCTGCAACTGTCTTTGGACTCACCAAAGCATCAAAGTTCTGGTGGTGAGAGTGGGAACAGAACTCCAACACTGCCACTATGCCAACCTAAATTTAAAGAAACCACCCCGAAACCCAACAGCACAGCAGAATACTGCATATTCTTACAGCATAATACTGGCATCCTGCTCTTCTCCTGAAAGCACAAGGTCCATCAGGATCATTTTCTTCTTCTGCTTCTGATACTGGTGAGGGTACCTAGACCAGAAAACAATGTCATTCTCCCAAATGCCACATCTGTGTAACTGTATTTATTACAAAAGTTTGTGTTTATGTAATGAGAAAACAATGTCATTCTCCCAACTGCTACATTTGTATAATTGTATTTACTATAAAAGTTTGTGTTTATATATGAGAACTGCCATGTTTATCACAGCTTGGAAGGAAAATTCAGTTTATACAAGGAGCTTTTAAATATAGTCAGAGTTGGGACAAGCCAGACTGGCCAAATGCCAGCTGACAGGAATGTCTGCCTCGTGTACACTGAGATTTTGGGGGTTACCTGTGGGAACTCATCCTCATCAGAGCTGTGGAAGTCGTACTGTTTGATGTCACTCTTGCTGAGCACAGGCAAGGGCTCAGCCAGGGGCTGGGGGGTCACCACACACTCCAGCTTGGGCTTCTTCAGGTATTTCTTCTTCTGACGGACCACATCGGACACCTCCTCCTTCAGAGAGGAGTGGTGAGGGTGCTGCTCAGGGAAACAAACAGGAAATTCTAAAAATTAAGCATCAGCAAATTGAATTGCTTCAAGACAGGCTGCTTGTCTTCCAAAGGCTCTGCAGATGCTTGAGACATGTAATGCAAAAGGTACTGGAGACATTAAACCTCAGAAGCTTTCCTCTGATTGTTTTTACAGGGATTTATTAATAATCAGAGAGCTCTCAAGCCATGTCACTGCCTGAGAGGCTCCTCACTCTGCACTACACTCTGTGTATTGTCATTGAAATCCTCTTCCAATTATTTTCTGAGATCTCATTTTTCCCTGGCACTTTCAATTTTCTGAACTGCTCGGACATGTTCAAAAGAAACAATTTAATTTGTTTCCTGTTTCTCACAGAGCTGACACTTTTGAACAGATGTGATGGTATTTGGGTTGGCTACTTAAGATTTTTCTCACATAAACCCTCTGCAGTGAGCAATTATTCCATCGATACTGAACTGTCCACTTGAACACAAATGTTATTAAACTTCAAAGCTCCCATTTGAAAAGATTATTTCACTTGCAAAATTCTCCATTTGAAGGAGAAGCACCAGTGCAGTTTTAAAAAGTGTTGAAATTTACCCTGGATTAACACTCTTCAATAACAGCCTGGCTGAAACTAACTGCAGAAATGGAGCTGGGCTTGGGAAGCAGAGGAGGAACACGAGGAATGCCAAAATTCCTGGAGGAATTCCGGGTTCTGTATGGAATTCTGGGACCACTAGGTGTCGCAGGTGCTAAATACAAATTTCCAGAGGTCTTCCAACTCTCAGCCTCACCCCCAAGCATTTTAACTCCTAATATTTCAGGTTATTTCTTCAGGGACAGGTTTGAATTCAAAGCATATCCAAGGGGATGATGATCCCACAGGAATTCTGATCCCAGGAACAAGAGATTGATGGCAGGGAAAAAATCTTACCTTAACTTTACATTCTTGGACTTTGTGGTGGTTCCCATTGTGGAGAGATGATGGAGTTGTGCCCATCTCTTTGTCGGGTCTGTTCAGCTTCACTTCATTGAGGATTTCACCTCCATAATCACCCAAATGGTACCTGAAAAATCAGAATGGAAACTATAGGGCTGCATTTCCACTGGGAAATGTCTGAGAGACACAAACCAGTGTCTTCCAACTGTCTACACAAACCCCTTCTCTTTTAATGTCTGACGTTTATGCTGCTACAATAAATAATGAGAGATGATTTCAAAGCTATCTAAGGAAAATTTAAAACCTTGGTTTTTATAATCTGGAATTTTACCTTTTCTCCACAACTTCCAAGGTTAAATGCAACAGCTCCCGTTTTGTTTTCTCTCTCCTCTTAATCATCTCCAAAATTGTTATGGCTCTGCTAAACTCCCTCCTTAATTTCAACATTTTCTCATAAGATGCTTCATCGTTCTTTCGGTTCTGTTGAGAGATGAAACAAATTTTTAGTCAAAAGCAAACGCCGTGAGGCACAAACTACAAAAATAAAGTTATATAATGCTGCTGCAAATGAGGCTCATGAGGACACTCCAAAGCAGCTTTTCCTAAAGCAGATCCTGCTTGGCAAACAAAGCCCCAAAAAGCAAACAAACCAGGTTTGAAGAGCAAGCTGAGAAGAACTTTGCATGTTTTGCTCAGATTTCTGATCAAGCCAGTGAAGTTTGTCAGAACAAGGAATTCAAGCCTACACCACTTTCCCCACCTTGATTCCACACACAGTAAGGCCGTGCATGTGTACAAAGGAGAGTGATGGGTGATTACAGATTTCTTGGTTCAAATCATTCCATGCTACAAATACAAAAACTGGGAATAGTTTCCCCTTTGCCCACAGAAAGGAAAGCTCCCAACCCAGCAGGCTGTTTGCATGCCAGGCATCACTCTGAGCTCCAGCTCAAAAAATGGCTGGACAGTGAATTGTCCCCTGCAAAATGCTGGACAGGGATCCAAATTACCCCTCCCAAGGGAGAAAGGTACAATTCCAACAGCAGAGTCTGCCAAGTCACCTTTCTGGTCTGCATCTTCTCAGTTCTCCTCCTGAAGGCCACGTAGGGGTCGTTGTTGGTGGAGCCATCCCTCTTCTCCTGCTTGATCTGGGGGATGAGGGAGGGCCCCCGGCAGTTCTTGCGCTTCCTCACCCAGTAGTCATAGACAGCCTTGATCAGGTAATCGTCCTCATTGAGCAGCAGTTTGGCCTCCTGAAGGGTCACGAGCTGCAGGGGAACAGGGACAAGCCCACCTGAGATGGGGCTGCAGGGAAAGTCACCACACTCACACCAGTTGGGCACTTTCTGGATAAACTTTGTTACTTTTCAGCACCAGAGTAAGGGGATGTAAAAACATTCATGGAAATTGAAGTCACCAAGTTAGTGTTGCCAATTTTTCTGAACCAGCAGCATCTCTTTCATCCAATGGTCTAGAACACCATCAATCTTTCATGAATCTGAAAACACTTTGAAACAACTACAAGCAGAGGATAGAGAGAACTTACTACAGTCTGCAGGTCATGATTTGGGAATCACAAACAAAAGAAGTTTCTTATTTGTTAACCTTTACTAATGTGTAATTCCTTGCAGTTGAATGCTGATTACCCTAGAAGCAAATTTACTTCTTAATTATTTTCCCCCAAATGTTTACTTTGCAACAGAACAGGACAATGCCCATCCCTGTTTATTCCAGCCTGGAGACATAAGGATGTTCACTTGTTTGTTAAGTTATTTCAGTAGGTGGTAGTTCTACGCAGATCATTTAAAGATAAAAATGAAATCTGTGTTCAGCTTCTAATATGGAAATCAGACTCTAAATAAATGCAGAAGTATCACTAAATAGTACATTGGATTAACAGGCTCATATCATCTTCAACCCATTCATTAGACAAAAAGGAAATAGTACCTAGTATTACTTAAAAAGAAAGTCAGGCAGCACTTCATCTGCCCCATAATTTGAAAAACATCAACTGAACAACTTAATTTGCACTTTTGCAACATGTCAAACTTTAATCTCATTCCTACGTTAGGAGAAGCGAAAAAAGGAAACAACACATTTGGGAAAAATAAGGAAATCCTAAGTGTAACCATGGCTACTCTGCAAGTGTTAGTTCCAGCACAAGCAGAATAAAACCTTTGCAATCTGTGGTAGAATTTAAAAAGCACTGAACTGTTCATTTTAAAAAAAGGAAATAGCATTGCTTAGAAATCATTTCAGTTTTGTCTTTTGCTCCCTTTTTTCCATTAACGTATTTCTTATAAAAAATATAAAAATATTTTAAAAAATAATAAATAAAAAAATTTAAATAAAAAATATGAAAATATTTTTAAGAAATCACCTCAGCCTTGAGTGCACAGCTGGGAAAGTGAAGCTGAGCCTGTGTTTGCCTGCAGATGCAGAGTCCTTGTATTCCCTGCTTAAATCAAAATGCCAGGTGGAAAGCTGGAACCCCTCCTGGGCAGAGAAGGCATTCCCAGCAATATCCTGAATTTAATATTCCAGGGATCAGGCATGGCAACTGGGAATTGGGAGCAGCACTCAAACCCCACCAGCCACTGCCCTGCCCAGGCTCCAATAACCTGCAAGAGTGACTTGTGTCTACAGAGAAAAACCTGTGTTCTTGTAACATTTTATTTCTGAAAAGCATCTTCAAATCTTAAATTGAACTTCATTACTCCAGCAAAGAAAGGTGAGAGCAGCATCAGAGGGATGAATATTGAACATGAAAAGTGACCACCAGAATGGCCTGAACTGAAAGCCAGAACAGGGGCGTCTATCAAAGCTCCAACAAGCCCAAGTACATGTTCAACAAGTATCATCCCAAGTATTTCCTATTTTTCCCTTCATTCCCATTTTCTTAGCATAGTAAAAAATCTCTGCCTTTCTGAAGTTGCTCGAAGACAGAGAAAAATTCAATACTTTGGCCTTTTAACAGACAGCATTGAACTAAATCAGGTTAAGGAACTGAGGCAGAGCCATGGATCTCACAATGGATTTTTCCTTCCCACAAAGCCTCATCTCACTGGGAAATAACTGCACCTGCTCAAACTTGACTTGCACAAACTGATCCCTCAGGTGTAGTTTTGGAGTAAATATTTTGGGCTTTTTTCCTCCCACAAAGCCTCATCTCACTGGGAAATAACTGCACCTGCTCAAACTTGACTTGCACAAACTGATCCCCCAGGTTTAGTTTTGGAGTAAATATTTTGGGTTGTAAGACCCTTCTGCAGACACTGCCCTCCTGGAACACCTCAGAATCTGATTTAACACTGGTACAAATTAATTCGCTGCCTGTGCTTCTAACCCTCAAAAACCAACCAGTGTCAGTCAATGTCCAGCAGAAACAAGTCTAAGAATATTTGGATTTTCATGTGTTTATAGCCTGATCATCACAAGCTGATTCCATACCAACTGTGCTACAAGGAGCTGCGTGTGTCTAACACATTGTGGTCAGGAGTTAAAATCTAAAATCAGTCCCTGCAACCCCAAAAGCTCCTTCCCCACCTGTTTCATCTGAAGTTACCATATTGACACAGGAGACAAATGTGATTTCTGTGAAACTGCAGACTCACACAAACACACTTCTCCTGTCAGCAGGAAATAAAACCAAGCACCCCCCAGGAAAGCAAAACCTCCCAGTGATTTCTTCCCACCATACCTGACTAGAACTGGCTTTTTCGAGTCTGTCAACCATTATTTCAAACTGCAGTGGCTTGATTTCCATCTTCCTGTTCAGCCTGTTCAGAAGGGTCTCATCCTCAGAGTCCATATCATAATCTGGCTGCTCATTGTCCAGATTAAAGGCTGGAACACAAGAAATTGAAATGCTGGGTGAGTAACACACTCTGGACACACATCTGTGATCAGAAACCAAAACTGACTGAGCCAATTCCACACCAGCACTTCTCTGCCAGCACACTTTTTTAATGCTGAAAAGTTTCCCCATGTAACACACAGCAGGTAGAAGCTGCTTGTCTCCACCTTCCAATATGGAAGGAATCCAAGAAGTTTCACTTGAAGTGACTTGAAGGGGTGATAGGCACAGAAACTTTGATGTATCTTTGCAAAAGAAGAGTAAAGATGCTTGACAGTACTGATATAATACAGCTCCTCCAGAATATCATGGTAGGATAAGAAGAACTAAGACCATTTTCAATCAAATTCCAGACTTGGAGAAAACACTGAAGTCCCAATATAATTTCTGCTGCCCATTTTTAAACACTACACCAAACCTGAAGTGTTAAAATATTGAACAGACTAAACTTTTTCTGGTTTTATGTAACTGTAGAAATCCTAGACCAACCCTATGGGAATTGTTACTTCTTTTCCAAAACCACCTCAGTTGTGGATGCAAAGCCTGACAATTCCTTCAGGCTCTCCAAACAGTCAGCTCTCAACTTCTCAGCAAAGCTCATGTCTTTATTACTAATTGTGCTAATTAGTTTCCATACCTGACAAAGTTCCTGGTGCTACTAAAAGCAGAAGGAAGTTCCCATTCAGGTAACACGGTCAAAATAAAATTTTACAACAATTATATGAGTAAATTGCACATGGCAGTAAGAACTGTTAATAGAAACATGAATTGTACACCTAATAAAACCTTGAAGGGGTGGCACACCAGGAACAACACTCCCAGTCATTCAATCAGCACTGCAATAACAGCACTTAATAGGCCTGATGAAATATATTTTGTTCTTAACAGACAAACAGCACTATCTTATCTCCATGCTCTTAACTTGTGGCTATACCAAGTGCTAATTTAAAAACCTCTGCTACTGAGCTGCCCTGTGTGCCTTGAGAGCACCTTAAAACAAAAACTTGGAAAACCAGAAGCCAGAGAAAACCCCCAAAAAAGTCTTTAAAACAAATCCCAGTGTTTTCCCTGCCACAGGCAGGTGGTCAGCAGTGTCCTTCCATCTCAGCTTTGCCCAAGACCACTCTCCCTGTGAACCAGTGCAATAAATGAGCTAAACCACTACCAGTGTTTATTTATTTATTTATTCAGGCACAGAAACTCGGCCAGATGCAGCTGGGAAGGGCTAAAAAGCAGCTCCTCAGCATCTTCAGCTCAAGCTGGTACCTCTCAGAGGAGACACTGCCCAACTGTACCAAGTGTGCCAACAGCACTTGGCCAGAAGAGTTCTCTGACCTACCACACACTGTAACAATTTATTTGAGGAGAAAATAATAACAGGCTGTAACCATGTGTCAAGAACTGCTGGCAATATTAATTCAGTAATACAAGTTGCATGGCAAGTTTATTTGAGACACTGTCACTGGGCATGTGACCAAGAGCTCTCCAACAATTAACTGTGTATGAGACTTCAACTGCAGCTTTCAACATCACATCTGCCTCTCCAGCAGATCGCTGCTCACATGTGCACTGGAAACCATTCAAGCCCACAAAAAGCTTGTTTGCCCTCAGGCAGATGTTGGTCTCACATCAGAAAAGATGTCAGCCTATTTCCTGTCAGTAGATAATTCAATAATCCCCTGTGGACAAAACGTTTCCAGCCAGTTCTTCCAAGCCAGAATATCAGTGAGCAGGAGGATGTGTGACAGAAGATGTGATGTTGTTCACCTGTAAATTGCCAGCAGTGCCAGGAAACTTCCCTTCATTTCCACAATGGGAAAAGAAGAGTCAGTCACTAAAAGGTCCTGAACCATCCAGAATAAAACCAGGATCAAGTGAGAGGCAACCAAAAGACGCTAAGACAAGCAAAAAGAAAAGAAAAAGCCCACAATTGAATCAAAAAGTACTTGAAACCACCAATCACCCTCAGGAGCACACTGTGGATATCAGGGATGAGTCTCCAGGAGGGAGGGCAGGTCACTCCCTGCACCTCAAGTACTCATGGTGCACTCAGATGGAAGCAGGGGTCCCTCCCTATTTCTGCTCAATATTTTGATAAATATTCAAGATAAGATAAAAGGCATCCAACAGGTACTTGCCACCATCAAACAAATCCAGACTCATTTTGTCAAACAACCCCCATCATTCCTGTGAGAACATCAGCAGCCCTTCCTTGTCACACATCCCACTTTTCATGCTTTTCTGTTCTGTTTGTTGAGCCCTGTATTTATCAGTGCAGCTCCTTTCAGATGGGGGTTTACATGGGGTGCAGGTTAAGGGCACTGCAGGGATGGAAGCACCACCTGTTTCAGTGCAGACAGGACAGCCACAGGCTCCCAGCAGCCTGGGGAGGTGTGAGGGCCTCAGGAATTGCAGGGTTACCACTTCTCCCCTGGAGTTCATCAGCCCAAAGCTGGCTTGTCCCAGCACTGGCACTCCCATGGAAGTGTCCTCCTCCCTGATGTTCATTTACCACTCCTCAAAACAATTCCAGCAACATCCTTAATCACCAGTTTTCTTCCTTCCCCAAGCACTGAGTGAACTGCAATTGCTCCAGAAAAAGCCATTTTTCACCCTGGAGCTGGCCTGCAGTGTGGCAGCTCCCTGGCTTC
Organism: Molothrus ater; assembly: GCF_012460135.2. NCBI lineage: Eukaryota > Metazoa > Chordata > Aves > Passeriformes > Icteridae > Molothrus > Molothrus ater. The sequence continues at coordinate 36,201,281 of NC_050484.2, read as the reverse complement.
CAAAGCCATCACAAGACCCAGGTGTTTCTGTGCCATGGATCCATGGAACCATCCATCATCACTCCCTGTCCCTGCTCCTGCCCCTGCCATGGCAGCTGGGGGAGCTGCTCCTGCAGGAGCTGCTGGAGAGCCAGCCCTGATGGACACCTCCTGCTAAATCCTGGCACATTCTCCTGACTCAGGATGAATCCAGACTTTCTCCTCCAGAACATCTGCACTTCTACAGGGCACTGTCAGGCTCCAGTGATCCCAGCTGGGGAAGTTTCTCCAGGAATGCTCAGGATCTGCTGCTGCACACACAGCATCCCAGTGACCCCAGCTGGGGAGTTTCTCCAGGAATGCTCAGGAGTTTGCTCACTGCTGCTGCAAACACAGCATCCCAGTGACCCCAGCTGGGGAAGTTTCTCCAGGAATGCTCAGTTCTTGCTGCTGCAAACACAGCATCCCAGTGACCCCAGCTGGGGAGTTTCTCCAGGAATGCTCAGTTCTTGCTGCTGCAAACACAGCATCCCAGAGATCCCAGCTGGGGAGTTTCTGCAGGAATGCTCAGGAGTTGCTGCTGCAAACACAGCATCCCAGAGATCCCAGCTGGGGAAGTTTCCTCAGGAATGCTCAGTTCTTGCTGCAGCAAACACAGCATCCCAGTGATCCCAGCTGGGGAAGTTTGGGGAAGTTTCTCCAGGAATGCTCAGTTCTTGCTGCTGCACACACAGCATCCCAGTGACCCCAGCTGGGGAGTTTCTCCAGGAATGCTCAGGATCTGCTGCTGCAAACACAGCATCCCAGTGACCCCAGCTGGGGAGTTTCTCCAGGAATGCTCAGGAGTTTGCTCACTGCTGCTGCAAACAGCATCCAGCTCCCACCCTCTGCTACTCCACCCTCTCCCAGCAGTACCTGCCAGAGGGATTTGCTTTTTTGTTTACCTGAGCTCCCCTAGGACCCAGTTTACACTAACTCATGCAAATGCAGTTTGTTTCTCAGTGAAGTGACGCTGAACTGGGTTGAACTTCACTAAATTAACTCGTTTCATTTAGCTAACTAAATCAAGGCTGTGGCTCATGAAGCTGCCACGGGCACGAGCTCCCACTGAAACCAGAGCTTCCAGTGCCCTCCCTCCCCAGCAAACCAGAGCCCTCCCTGCCACCCCCCAGTGCCACCAGCAGCGACCAGGCCTGAGCCAAGGCAGCAAACTGATAAACACTGAGGGTCACCCAACCAAAAAATGGAAGAGACACTTCCTGCCAAAAAGTTCCTTTCAAGGATGACTGCAGTTCATTCCCCACTTAATGAAAATTGTTTCATTGTTTCTGACTCATCTTCCATCCCCTTAGCTCGAATTTAGGTCCAAGTTTGCCAGCTTAATCTCTTTGCTAATTATCAATAACTTTAGATGCATCTCCATGTTATGGATGCTACAAATATTCTTGGAAAATTATGAAGCATGCTGGAATAATTTTAACAGTTCAGGTTTTTTTCTTTATATTCAGATCAGCTTCACCTGTGTTGGTGCCACTGTGGTCAGCTAACACCTGGAACTTTGCTTATTCACAAATTCCAGCCTTTACAAATAAATTAACTTTTCTCTGCTTGGAACCACTGATCCAAATAAACAAACATAAAAAAATATTAAAAGCTTAGGCTACTAGAATTCCAGCAAAACATAATTTGCCAGAAATACCCCCCAGTAAGTATGGATTATAGCATGTGTCCTCCTGGCATTTTCCATCAGTTTACATAACTTCCCTGGCCAAAGTGGGTATTGCTGCTATTTGTGCTTTAAGATTAGAACAGAATTTCTAAGCAGTTTATGTAGCATAAAGCTGCCTTGTATCACACCTAGTCCATCCAGAATATGTGGGAAAAATTATCTTGGAGCAGTATCTGATATTTATCTTCAGCTCAAATACCTTCTGTAATTCTGTCCAGAAAGACTGTGAGTCTCAACAAGACAATGAAAACCTTGGCATAATATATTTAACATTTTTAGACATGTTTATTAACAGTATTCACAGTGTTTCTGGCAGTGTCCAACAAAGAACAGAATAAAATACATTCTTCCACCAGCAGCTTGGTTTCAGTTCATTCAGCCTGCCTTGCTTCCAAGTTTGTTTCTTTTATTAAGGAGAGAAACAATTCCTTTTAGCTGATTTTTCTCCATCACCTCTATGGTCTCTATTGCATCACAGAGATTTCATTCTTTCCAAAATCTCCTATTTTGTAAATAAACAGTAAAAATTGGACACTTCAGCACGTTGGTGAGAAATGATGCAATAATTGAATCAAAGGTTTGGCTACAAAGGTAACTGCTGGGAGGAATCCAAGTGCCCAAATAACCCCCTGAACCACATCCTGCAAAGGACAAACATCAATTGTGTGCCAAGGAACAACTGAACTGCAAAAGTGTCACTTGTCAACAGAACATCAACCAAAAGAAATGGGAGAATTCATCCACAGCCCACAAGCTTAGATTAATGAGATCTTGTAAGACATAAACTAAGCTCATGCAGAATATTTGGTTTTATGTATAAAATAAACTCAGAGCTCTGTGCTGAAATGGAATTGTTCAGTTTTAGCCAAGCTCAGAGAGAAGTGACTGTTACCCAGAACAGCCTGAATCCCAGTGGCTGCATCGCTGCCCTGCCCTGCCAGAGCTCTGTTATGAGCAGCAGGACCAAGGCTGATTTCACCCCAAAACCTCTTCTGGTTTGTGGATCTGCACTAACAGAGAACTCTGGAGTGAACAGGTGAGCAAGACAACCTCTGTCGTGCTCCCTGCATCAGTGCCAGCACCAGGAGGCAGCCAAGCAGCCTCAGTTATTCCTTCTCAGGACCAGGAGGGACAAAACCACAGAAGTGAGGCTGGCTCAAGAATACTGCAAGCCCAAGAGCCAGGACGAGGCTGAGCAGCTGCTGCACATGGACAGAGCATCAGCACAGAGCCAGCAGCAAAACCCCACCTTCAGCAGCAACTCAGTTCTTCCAGAACTCGAGAAGGCACTGGAATTTACACCTCTGAATGGATTTCTGAGTCCTCCCACTGTGGGAACTCTGACCACAAGAGAAAGGTTCCTCAGGTTAAGTAAGGAGGGGTTGAACAGAGCCCACAACGTTGCCAGTGCCTGGAACTCACGTTGGATGTGGATGAACTGCTTTGGTTGCTTGAACTCTCCTTTGTACAGCCGGTTGTAGTAGTTGACATTGCTCTCTGCTTCAGGGACTGGGATAACCATGCTCTCCTTCTTTTCTCTGAAAACTTGCTGTGCTGAGATGGCCCGTTGCAAATGATGTTCCTGCAAGGGGAAAATGGGAGAGTTCATTTAAATACCTGTACAAAGTGCATATAAAGACAGCCAGCCTCTTCTCCCGCTGTTTTCCTACAGGATAACAGAGTGGAGGCTTTGCTGGGTTTCAGAGGCCAGCAGGATGCTTGTTCCCAGGTGTGTTCTCCATCTTTTAGGGCTCCTAACTGATGAGAATCTTAAAACTGCAGTGAATGAGCCACAAAGAGATGAAGAGAACTTTGTTCAGACACAGCCCACACCTTCCACCAGACTGGGAAAAAGACAAACATTCAAACTTCACAAAATAACCTCAGCAGAAAATTAGTGCTGGGGAAAGACAAACCCACCCAAACCTGTCAGGAAAAAAAAAAAAAAAAAAAGAATGCCAGATCAGGCCTTTAAAGTCAAAAGAATAGCAAATTTCATCATTCCTGTCTTCCCAGCAATCCTTAGTGGCCTGCTGTTAGAAGTTTAGCAAGCTAAGAGCAACAGGAAGAAGAGTTCTCACAGAGTAACACCTGAAAAGCAAGGGCTCCCCAAACAGGTATCCCTTCATTTTATTCTTATGGGACAGAAGTCACAAATTCCACAGAATCGCTTCAGGTGAAACAGAGATCACAATAAATGTAGCAGATCACAAAGATTTTTCCCCACATAATTTTATTAGTTAATTTATTAATTAACTCGGTGACAAGCATCTACTATTTCAAGTCAGAGCTAAGCTGTAACTTCCATCTTGAAAGACTTTTCATGTTAAAACTTAAACTGCTAAAAAATATCTCAGGCTGCCTTCTGTGTGTCCAGGGGACTGCCATGCCTCACCAGGACAGACTCAGACCCTCACAGCCCTTGGGAAAAGTGAAGCACCAAGTTCTCCAAATCCAGTGGAAACTGAGAAAAGTGCAGCCTGCCAGCAGATGAACAGGAGTGAAGGTTTCATTCTGCTTTTAGTGCTTCCCAGATTTGAGGGGAGGGAGGGTGAGCAGAATATCAGCTGGCAATCCAAGCTGAGCTCTGTCCCAGATCCATGGGAGCTCACTTTGTTCCAGGGGCTGCAGGCTGTCCCAGCCATTCCCACACAGCCCACTGGGGAACAGCACTTGTTTGAGCAGGGCAAAGCACACACACACACACACACACACAGAGGGTTTGCTGCTCTCTGCTCCTCCCTTTGGCTCTCCAGGGTGCCCCTCCCCACGGTTAGCACTCCCAAGAGGCCAGGATCAACACCAGGAATGGGAAGGTGCCAGCATTCCAGCGCCTGCCTGGCACTGCAGCCTGGCACACACGGCAGTCTGGCACTCACACACTCTGCTACCCACTTGGAAATTCTCTCAAGAACAAGATTTCCTCCTCTTTAATGCTACAGAATGGTGTTTTTAAAAAGGGGGAGAGAAAGAAAACCCTTTTAAAATATGTAAATGATACTTAATGAGCGATCCTCTTTTAAATGTTAAGATTTCCAGAAACACAAATAATGCAATTCCTGCAAAATCAGAGCAGCTTTGGGAATCTCCTGCAGCAGATGAAGCAACATTAAATCAATCAGGCTCCCAAGTGAGTGCTATTAGAATTAAGACAAGCATGCAATCCAATAGCTGCTGTGATCTGCCTGAGTTACTCCACACTGAGTAAATCTGTCACTCCACCATTAAAACGTGTCTTGGAGAGCTTGGCAGTGCTGAGTAATTCAACTGCACAGAAATGCTTTCATCACTGGGCTGCTTTCTGCTGCTGTCCCTGGAGCTGTGTACCAACAGCCCAGAACTGCTGCAAGGAAGGGTTTGATGTGCCCTCAGCTCAGAGCACCTCTGGGTTCTGCAGCCACTGAAGGGGAATTGAGATGAGTAATCCAGGCACAGGAGTTCCCAAGGAAGGCACTCCTGACAATAGGTGTTAGCATTTCTTTCACTATAAAAAGCCTTGGAGCAGAACACAGCTTTCAAACAGAGATTTCAGCTTTCAGCACTGCTGCTGGCACTCCTCAAAAAGCACGGCTCCAAAACAGATAGATTGATTAGCTTTGCAAATTTTAAAATTAGGGGGGAAACCTCTAATCTTTCTGCTGAGCATCAAGTACAGGAAAATTTAAACTTTAACTCCTGGAACAACTCTGTTTAAACCAACCGTGAAGCTTTTTATAGAAAAGCTGGGCTAATTAAATGGATTTATTAAACCTGAAGTAGTGTTTTTACACTACTAGAACATTTGGTCTAGTTTTCACTTTTTTCTGATGGTTTTGAAAGACACACAGTATTTTAAGCTCACACTTTGTTCTGCAGTAGGGCAGATGCAAAGGTCCTCCACAAAATAAAGGAGCATTAGAGAACCTGTGATGACAGCAAACAGAACGTGCTGCCATGGCAATAAAAAGGAGCCCCTGACAAAGAGTGATTACCCATTAATTCCTTAAAAAGCACATCCAGACCTCCCTCTCCAGTATGAAGACAAAATTTCAAACAAACACAGCTTAGACTGGGCTATTTCTTCAACCAGCAGCATTAGAGAGTTGTAAATGTTTAGTGTGTGTAACACTGCTGCCTGAGCACATTCACACACTGAGCCAGAGCTCTGAACCCCTCTGAGACACCCCAATCCTTCCTTCCATTTCTCCTCAGAGGGCAAAAACCCCAAAATTCCTGCCATTCTGTACATTGACACACTGAGCCAGAGCTGCTCTCTGAGACACCCCAATCCTTCCTTCCATTTCTCCTCAGGAGGAAAAAACCCAAAATTCCTGCAATTCTGTACATTGACACACTGAGCCAGAGCTGCTCTCTGAGTCACCCCAATCCTTCCTTCCATTTCTCCTCAGAGGGGAAAAAACCCCAAAATTCCTGCAATTCTGTACATTTACACACTGAGCCAGAGCTGCTCTCTGAACCCATCTCTCTGAGACACCACAATCCTTCCTTCCATTTCTCCTCAGGAGGAACAAACCCCAAAATTCCTGCAATTCATTTACACACTGAGCCAGAGCTGCTCTCTGAGACACCCCAATCCTTCCTTCCATTTCTCCTCAGGAGGAACAAACCCCAAAATTCCTGCAATTCTGTACATTTACACACTGAGCCAGAGCTGCTCTCTGAGTCACCCCAATCCTTCCTTCCATTTCTCCTCAGAGGGGAAAAAACCCCAAAATTCCTGCAATTCTGTACATTTACACACTGAGCCAGAGCTGCTCTCTGAGACACCCCAATCCTTCCTTCCATTTCTCCTCAGAGGGGAAAAAACCCCAAAATTCCTGCAATTCTGTACATTTACACACTGAGCCAGAGCTCTGAACCTCTCTGAGACACCCCAATCCTTCCTTCCATTTCTCCTCAGAGGGGAAAACTCCAAAATTCCTGCAATTCTGTACATTGACACACTGAGCCAGAGCTCTGAACCCCTCTGAGACACCCCAATCCTTCCTTCCATTTCTCCTCAGGAGGAACAAACCCCAAAATTCCTGCAATTCTGTACATTTACACACTGAGCCAGAGCTGCTCTCTGAGTCACCCCAATCCTTCCTTCCATTTCTCCTCAGAGGGGAAAACCCCAAAATTCCTGCAATCCTGGTATCTAAAGCCCTCAGTTTTGGCTGCAGACATTCAGAACCAGGCTCCAAGCCCAGCTGAGAGCAAGGCACCTTCACTGCCATTCCCTTCATCCCTGAAACCCCACAGATTTCATGTTCCCCTCACCTTCCTACCTGGGAGTTTCTGCACTACAAACCAGAGGCAATCAGTAATAAATCAACAGGTATTGATCCTAATACCCTGAAGTTATTTTTGTTAAGCTTTAAGGCAAATGGTGATCAATACTGAATGATACTTTTTACCTATTTTTTACCAATATCATGGAATCACAGAATGCTTTGGGTGGAAATCATCTCATTCCAGCCCCCTGCCATGAGCAGGGATGCCCCAAACTGCTCCTATTTCCTTTTATCCCACAAACCAGAGCACTTGGACCCTACAGAACAGGCAGGGTTTTCCTTTCCTTTAATCTTTGAGTCCCCTGCTGCCACCCCCAGGTAATCTCTGAGAAACAGAGTTTATCAAACTTGGAATAATTGCAAGTTTTCTGGCTGAGCATGGTTGGAGATGCCCATGGCTGAACAGCATCTTACACTGAAAAGTTCATCTTAAATCCCAAACTCCAGGGAGCAATTCCATATTGGATACAAATCCCTAGACAACAAAGCTGTTGGATTAAATTTACCTGTTCCCATCTTCATTCCTTAAAACTACACCATACAAGCAAAGCTACACCTCCTTAGGCTGTTTCACTGCTTTAACCCCAGAGCTCTCCAAACAAGTGGGATAAAAGTGAATTTATCAACAAATTGATCAATTTATCAACAAATTGACCAATTTATCGACAAATTGATCATTTTATCAATGAATTTATCAACAAATTGATCAATTTTTCCTACTCAAAATAAGATACTTCTAGGCCAACCTGAAGTCAGCTTTCCAATCTACCTGTGCCAAGAACAGAATTAAAATTAAGAAAACAATTCAAATGCACTACAATATTTCACTTGTTAAACGTTCTATAGGAATTGGGGAATTTTAAAAAAGGAATTTTTTTATCTTTAATATTGAGATTCAGAAGCTGAAAGTACAGCAGTGTAGTGGGAAATGTGCAGACTCATCTTGCAAAGTCTCAAGCACAGTGAGTAACACCTCTTGACAGCACTTCCAGAAAGAAGTGTCAGAAAGCTCAAAAGCTAATTTGGTCAGGAGCCTCCCTGCCTTGGAAAGCCTCAGCCCCATCTCCTCCCTCTCTGCACACAAACACTTTTTTTAGATAAGATTCCCAAGAGCACAAGTGTAAACTCGAGCAGCAGCTTTTGTTTTCTGGTGCAGTTAACCCTTGCAGTGCTGCAGAGCTGTTTCCCTCTGCTGTGGGAGGGACAGAGCACAGGTGAAGCGAGGAGGCACACACAGAGCAGGAAATCAGTGTGTGCACCACAAGAATTCCACCCCTGGGAGCTGAAACTCACTGCTTGATTCCCAATTTATTTTGAAAAATGAGCATTTCAGTCATTGGCAAAGTGGATAATTGCATTTTTCTCCTGATTTGATGAAGACTTGATCTAGTCAGGAATCAGAGCTGTTTCCTCTCGCATAGGGCATCCTCTTAAAAGGTTGGATTAATTCTCAAGTAATGCAGGGCACCGGGAAAACCATAAAAATGCAAATATTGAATGGAAACCAACATACCCATACCAAGGCTTTTGAGCTGAGCTGCACTCAGCTTCCTTAAGGAGTTTCCAGCACTCAGAGGAAGGAGGCTGGAGGATACCCACAAGAAACAGAAGATACACAAGTGGAAAGGGCTCGTGGAACCACTTCTCAGTTTCACTTTTGGCCATATCAAGTTTTTTCCTACATGATATCCTCCAGCTTTTCTTAAAAAAGAAATAATCCCAAGAAGCACTTGCCCCACACTTGCCTTCCAGACTGCTGAGCTGTGACTACAGGCCAGAAAAATCTACTAAGGGTTGGCTGAGCGAGGAGAGGCAGGGGAAAGTGAATCAAAAGGGGCTGCTCCATCCTAAAAACTCACACAGGTCCCTGGAATGGGCGAAATCCATCCCTGGGAGGGTGGAGAGAGCCTGGCACAGGTGCCCAGAGAAGCTGGGGCTGCCCCTGGATCCCTGGCAGTGCCAAGGCTGGGCTGGGCAGGGCTTGGAGCAGCCTGGGACCATGGAAAGTGTCCCGGCCATGGCAGGGCTGGCACTGGAGGGGCTTTGGTGTCCCTTGAAATCCAAACCAGTCTGGGATTCGCTGACTTTCCCATCACCTTCTTCCCTTCCCCAGCTGCTAAGAACCTGCAGCTTCCCAAAGCAGCAGCAAAGCCAAGCCACTCTGGACTACTTTACATCCAAATGTTTGCTATGCCCATGCCCTGAAGGCAGCTCTGCACGTTGGATCGAGCCAAGGAACAGCCCCCAGCACTCCTGAGCCCTGCAGCCCCGGTGGCACCTCCTGTCCAGGAGGAGATGGCCCCAGAGGAGAGATGGGAATGAGGAAACTCCAGTTTGTCCCAAACAATGCCCAGGAATCCCTTTCTTCCCCCTCTGGGGTGCAAGGGAAGCACTTTAGGAAATGAGGGGGGCAATCAGCCCACAGAGCTGATAAAGGGACAGGGACATGAGCACAGATCAGAGCCACTTTTGTGTGTCTTTCTGCAGCACCCAACAGAAAAGGAGGAGTAAATATTTCTCTAAATAACTTGAATTCAGAAAAAGAAACAATGCCCATTTCAGGCATTCCATGTCAAATTGGACATGAAACAACTGGGAGATATCCCAAATTTCATCCCAAGTGCAACAGCAGTAATGGCTGAGAACATGAGCAATCTCTCATCCCTGTAAATAATGATTACTCACTATTTATGAGCATATGGACACACAACTGTCACTGTCTAGGAAATGTCAAAAACCCCACAGCAACTAAAACTCTGGATTTTAAAGCTACAATGATTTACACAAGTGCCCATTCTACCAAAACATTAATATAAACTGATTATTAAAAATCAAATTATTGTTATAACAATAAATCGAATTATTTTAAAATCCTTTTGGAAAAGTTGCTGGTGATACTAGAAGAGAAATTTGCATTTACTGAGTGGGATGTTTTTCCAAAAAAAGTTTTATGAGAATATTGTTACAAATAACGTAACATGTAGTTCAAAGAGCTCCTTGGGATACAGTGGTATCACTCCCAAGGTAAAAAATGGGAATTAGGAATCTCGATTATCCCAGTCCAAGCAGGATGGCAAGGCCCTGAGCTAGAGGAGTATTCACTCATTTTTCACATCATGAACCCCACGATGCATTTTTAAAGGCTGAGGCCCCCAACGAGGAGCTTCTCCCTTCCTCAAACCCAGGACTGCCCAGGGAGCCCCAGCTCTGTTGGGCGCTGGCTGCTCTCAGCAGCACCTCCGTGTGACCGTGAGTCACACAACAGCAGAGTCACCGCGAGGGAGAGCTGGGAATTGTCCAGCAGGAGCTGCCAGGAGAGCACAGCCCCTCTCCCTCTCCTCTGCACTTACCCTCAGCCTGTGGGCATCATCTTCACCCCAGCATTCAGAGCCAGAGTTTTTATTTAGCTGAGGCACACACCTACAGCAGGGAATTTGCATTTTACAGAGTTTGTAAACAAATGGGGTTTTCATCACCAGAGTGATGCTACCTGGAGTGATGGAGACCTGAGGAACCACACAGAAATCCCTCATTTTATAAAGAAAACAATGTCAGAGATTGGTTCTACAGTTTGGACAACTCAGGAAAAGGTTAGGGAAATTAAAACAAATGTATAGCAATTAATAGTAATCCAAATTATTAAAAATTACCGACAAATTTCCATTTTAAACCGAGTACCTTGAACTCAGCAAACATGAATTATTATTTTTTTGACTTTCTGTAGTATCAGTGTCTCCCTTAATTATCCAGTCTCTGGCTGCCACTGCAGACAGAGTGGTTTGTTTACATCCGAGCCTGGCACAGGGAATCCGACATCACCGGCTCGCTTCAAAGTAGCAACAGTTTGTTTGATGCAACACAGACCGGTCTGAGATCCAGCGAGTGTGAGCTGCAGCCAGAGGGACGGCACAGAGCTGAGAAAAACGAAGTAGAAATTCCAATGCAAACAGCAGCAAACACCCCAGAAAGGGGGAGGAAAGGGGGCGTTTCTGCTGGCCGAGAAGCGATCCGAGGATGAAGCTGTGTGTGTGTCCCACGGGACAGGAGCAGGGAGGAGGGCACTGAGATGGAAACCCCATGGAAAAACGGCACCGCCAACGGGGGAGAGCCTCCGAGTGAAGCTGAGCCCATCTTCCACTGAAGGTGACACAAAAACATCTCACACAGAACAATTCTAACGATGGGGAAGAGCTGAGCACCCGAACCTGAGAGACCAGAGGTGTAAATGTGTTAATCACAATTAGAATTGCACAAAGTTAATCAGGGAAATTAACAAGTCTGACTTTTTTGCTGCAAATTTCTGCTCCCTTACATTTGCAGCACTTCACCTGCCATGGACAGGGAGTGTATTTTAATCCATTTCAGCCCCACTACACTGTGATTATTATACATTAACAAGCAGGAATTTGCAAAATGGATCAAAAAATCAAAGCTTTTAAATAGTATGCAAAATGGATCCAAAAATCAAAGCTTTTAAATAGTATGCAAAATGGATCAAAAATCAAAGCCTTTAAATAGTATATTCTCAAATACTTTATTACTTTGACTCGAAACTAGTCAACAGTACCTTCAAAATTATGTCAAAATTATGACAGTCCAGACTGATAATATTTTAGTCTCAAAAAATTATTCTTCCTAGATCTTACACCCTTATATATACAGGAATTCAGTTCTAGTTCCATTCTTCTCTACTTGTTACAGAAACTTCAGTTCTACTATTGATCTTCACCTCCACTGGCTTTTAGGACACCCAAGGTTTATGTAAATATTACATGAGTTATTTACCTTCCAAAAAGCTGAAGTGTTAGAATCATAGATATACTAGTCATCTATAAATACAGATATGCTACAGATAGAATGACAGATATGCTATGGCATAAACAAGGCATTGTTTATTAGCCTTGTAGGCAAAATAAATTACAAATAACCTTTTGAACATCTAGCGACAGTCAAAATGATCTTTCTCATGAAAAATAATTATGAAGAGAGGTTACTATAAGCAGATTTAATGTCTGTTGATCCAAATTGTTCAAGCAGGACATTTCAACCGGTTTCAGTCAAAACAGAAATTGTACCAAGCTGCTTCCTGCTCAGTTTTGCCAAGCAGGAGCGCTGTGAAGTCTGGCACTCTGTAAATCCAAGGAAGCCCCAGCGATTTATTTCCAAGGTTTCCTTAAATTGAAGGAAAAGGAAAGACTGCTCCCTGCGTTCGAGACGTCCCAGAGCCGAGCCACTGAGCGCTCTCCTAAGCTTTTGTCACGGAATTGCCCCATCCCGCCATCAGGGAAAGTTGCTGCATAATGCCCCGAGGTGTGAGTCAATCCGGCTCCCACTGTGCCGCAGGGCCACGGGCACGGAACCCGCCCGGGCGGCCCTGCCCGCTGACCCCGCGCAGCCTCTGGCCCGCAGCAAAGCGCAGCTTTATCTCAATTACCCTGCGGTGCTAAGATAGGGCTGAAGCCATCTCACCTCGGCGTGACACCGCGCTCTGCTCCCAGCTCTATCCCCACGTGCTCCCCATGAAAGGACGCACGATGCGCTGTCACCGCCCCTTACCGAGTCCCCAAAAAGCAGAACGTCCCCTCGAGCTGCAGGTGGGTTCCTCTGGCTCGGCTCTACCTTAAAAGCACACTCGGGATCAATGACCTTTGTCCCGGGCTGAGCTGATACCCCAAGCACTTGTGACAGGTTTGCTGATAGGTGTTAATGTGATAAGCCCTAATAAACTGCTCGTGAGGTGGAGGCTTCAGAGCAAATCTCGGTCGTGTTTAATTTCAGCCACAACAAATTAAACGTGGAGCTCCTCAGTTTAAGAGCTCTCCAGAGCTCAGCTGGTCGAGGTTAATTCTGATTCACCGTTATCAAACGGGACATTAAACACGGCCCAGAGATGCTGCAGGTGACAGCACAGCAAGGATAAAGGATCAGAGCTGGAAACTGAAATAATGCCTGGGAAATGGAACTGAAATGGGCACTTGGGAGGAACATCCCTGCACGGGGCAATGGGACTCGGGAGGAGGGAGAAAAGCACAGGAGATGAAGGCAGGGAAAGATCTCAAACAAAACTGGAGTTCAAAATTCTGTGAATAAAAATCACAACCCAGCAATTTGCTGCCTAATGCCAAACAAACTTCAGTAATCTCAGCAGCCTCCAAATACTCCCCAAGTAAGTAAATAAATACAGGTGCTTAATCTGAGGAATAACTCGCACTGGGAATTTTATTTCCCCAGCAGATAACCCAGCTGATTTTAGTCAAACAAACCCAATTCCTTTCCTAAGCAAAGCATGCTCTTGATTTCAGCTGGTTTTGCATGGAAATACAATCCTGGGAGTTTCTCACATAGATTCCCGTGCAGTCTTTCCGAGGGATTTCTGCTCCACAGAATATTTGCATGGTTGGAGCTGAAGTTTATCCTCTGTTGGCCTCCAGTTTTTCTCACTGCTGTCTGGGTTTCTTTGTTCTGCAAAGCCTCTCGTTTGTAGGAACTCTGAGGGTTCAACCACAGGTTATGAGTGCACAGCCCACACACAAACATCCAGTTAAGAGCAGGTTGTGTCCGTGTGGGCAGTGATTTATGTGTATTTGTGTTTTTAAACCCAGACCTGAGTGCATCAGACAGCAGCAGGCAGGTACCTCTGAGCAGCAGCCTAAGTAAATCCCCACACATTCGATACTCTCTCAGTTCCCTGTAGCAGAGGGAAATATTCATTGTGGGTATTTCTGCTGATACAGTTTAACAGGAAAACCAGGATTTTGCAATGAAAAAGCTGTTCCAGGAGTATCACCACCTCAAAGCCCGAGGATGAGCACTTCAAGTTCCCGCATTACAAAAGAAACTGAAAGAACTAAGGGGAAAAAAAAAATTCAAGTTAACTACTTCCAGTCAAAATAATCAGCAGCGAACGTTGTATTTAATGATCAGAGAAGGCTCATCCCGAGGTGATCCCTGCAGGGCTGGGAAGGAAAGTCCCTTCCCACGGGTTCGGTGTCAGCATTTCTGCAGCGTCAAAGCGCGTCCTTAAGTTGCCATTCCTGCACTTTTCCTCTCTGCCCTGAGGCCCGTGACGCCGAGCCAAGCTGGAGTGTAAATGAACGGATGTGCAAACAAGCGCTGAGATGAAGGCTCAGATAGCTCCGACCAGGCAATCCCGGGATCACCCATTACCACCACATTTTCAGCTTCCTCACACCTCAGGTAAATTCACTTCCCAGAGCCTCCCGTGTGAATGCGCCTCATTACCAAGCACGATTTCACCTCACAGTGTGCAACTCGGCAATCTCCAGTAATAGGTATTCGAATAAAAACACAGTTATGTGCTAAAAAACAAACCCAAGGCTTATCTATTCTGCAACTTTCTCCCTTTCCAGTCAAAACAATTCATTAGCATTAGGAAATACGAGTCTTACTCATCAGGAGAAAAAAAAAAGAAAACCCACAAGTGTCCCCGCTCAGTTTCTGAAGTCCCAAAAGGACACTTCCCTGCTTCTGCTTAACAGCATCGCGCTCTCACGTGAGCTTAAAAACAAACCCACACAATTTTCTTCCTCAGGTTTAATTTAGAGTAAATTATAAACATTTGTAACATAAACATTGCTGCTACAGAAGAGAAACCTAATTCTTTCACAGCTGGAATCTCCAAGTGAGAGAAATGAGCTGCTGATTTGTGAAACGCTGCGAGTGGATAAAAATCTCTGAGATACTCATACAGAAACAGTTCCAGAATATTCATCAAGAATAAATGGACCAAAATCTGCACTTTTGTATGTACAAAAGATCAATCACCAGCTAATTAAACCACATGGCTGCACCAGCGAGGCTGGGTTGTAAAGAACAGGGCAGACGTGTCACCCGAGCGTTTTAAATCCTGCAAATCTGTGAATAATGTTGATTTCCAGCGGAATATATCCCGGAAGGTGCTGTCTGACCCCGTGTGTGCTACAAGACCTTTGCGGTGCCAGCGAGGCTTCCCGGAGGGGGCAGCGGGAGGAGAGCGGCGAGCTGGGGCCAGAGGAGCACGAGGTTGGTGGCTCTGAGCAGCGGAGGGAGAGCAGCGGCCACCCTGAGGCTGCAAACAACTCCCACTCGGGAAAAGAAACCCAGAAACTGAGGGGCAGGAATGAGCGGGCAGGGATTTCCACCCGCTCCAAAAAATGCCTTTACAAATAGATCAAATCGATCACAGCAGTATTTGCTATGAATTAAAGCTGTTTAAGTATTTCTCAAATGTTTAACTACTGCCACCCGCAACAGCCGTTCCTAGAAGGGATTTGATATAATTTTTTTAAAAAGTATTAATTAAGAATTATCTGAGAAAGACAAGCCATGAATGAAACCATCACCACATGGCAATAATCAGAATAATCTAAGAATAGCAGTTTGTAATCTTGCCTGGCTGATGCATCTCACACTATGTTTATATATTGCTTCAGTCATTTCATTTTGAGAGTATTACATAATATATCAAACAGAGCCACATGTCAGGGCTGAGAAAACAAACCTCACTCACACAGAAAAACAACTTTTTAGGACAACACTAAAGTAGTTTTATTGAAGTATAAATCTAATCTTCTCAATCATTTAAGCAGCCCATAAGCAGCTTGTTTGCTTGAACTCGTACAGCAATTTTCCATTAACAACTTTATTTTAAACATGATTTATCAAAATAACAGCAATTTTAAAGAATTAATTTCAATATTAAATGCGAACACAGCACTGCAAGACAGACTTCGAGGCTGAGAAAACCAAATTAGTCTCCAATATTGCTTCATTTGTACCCCAGTGCTGTTCCTTTTAACTACAATCCCAGCTTCTAGCAGCGTTACTCTCGGGGAATTCCTGAAGTTTTGAGCACAATGTATCATACACAGTAAATTAAAAAATAAAAGCCCACCATGGTAAGACAGAGGATTCCTTTTAATACCAACAGTCAGGTGAGAAAAAGCAGCGAGGAAAGCGCGGAGCCTCCTTTGACAGCTGTAACCTCGGAAAAGCCAATCCACAGGCACAGAGGTTTGGCTGAGGCGGAGACACGGATTCATTGAGGAAATTCTGGAGGGTGCATTTACTATCGGCTCTGCAAGTACAGACACATCAGGCGACAGCCTCTCTCTGAGCTTACACAAGTCCCAGGAGCAGAAAATAAACCTTACTCTTACAGAAAAGCGTTTGAAGATCGGCAAGACAAAGCAGTACGTTCGGAGGACACCAGAGCTGCGTGCGAGCGCTCTCAAAGCTGTCCTGCTGCTCACCAAAACCCCCACAAACTTATATTTACCTCAGCGCACAAAAGCTTTTCCACCCTTTAACACTATGAGCAGAACACACATCACACGTCCATCCACGCTGAACACCGGCTGGCTGATTTGGAAATAACATTAAAGCTCCGAGGCTTCACGCAACGCGTCCAGCTGACGCCTGTGCCGTGCGATGCACACCGAGCAGCAGCAGCAGCAGCACAGACCAGCGGTGTTGAATAACTCCGAGCAGCACCGGGGCTGGCCGCAGGAACACAGACACTGTCCCACACCGGGAGCGAAGCGGCTGTGCTTTGCTGTCCCTGCAGTCCCACATGTGCACAGTGTGTGTGTGTGTGTGTACAGCGCTGTGCCCTCAGCCCCACACGTGCACCAACGCAGGGACTGACAGCGGCCCGAACCCGGAGCTGCCGCCGGGCTCGGCGACACCCGGCCGGAGGAGAGGGACAGCGCGTCCTGCTGCCCCTCAGAGAGGGAGAAGCTGGCCCGGACCCGCTCGCTCCTCGTGGAGCGGCTCAGCACAGCCCCAGCACTTTCACGCCGCCACCACCTCCCCAGACCGAGCGACTTGACAGCCACTCACTACAGGGTTGGCAGGAGTAGTATCAGCTTTAGTCCACAACGCGCCGAGCAGCCCGAGCCGCTCCACCGGGCCGGCATCCCGAGCCCGCTGCAGCGGCTCCGGCATCCCGAGCACCCCGCACCGGCACAGCCCGAGCCCGCTCTCGCATCCCCGAGCCGCCGCTCCGGCAGCCCGGCTCCGATACTCCGCACTCCGCCGCTCCGGCACGGCGAGCAGCTGCGCCGCTCGGACATCCCGAGTGGGCTCCGGCACC
The DNA here is from genome assembly GCF_012460135.2 of Molothrus ater. Taxonomy (NCBI): domain Eukaryota; kingdom Metazoa; phylum Chordata; class Aves; order Passeriformes; family Icteridae; genus Molothrus; species Molothrus ater. The sequence continues at coordinate 36,184,207 of NC_050484.2, read as the reverse complement.
CCGAGCCGACAATCCGAGCTGACACCCCGAGCCGGCTCCGGCACGCCGCGCCGCACGCTCCGCCGCTCTGACATCCCGAGCCGCTCCGGCAGCCGGAGCCTGTCCGGCTGCCCGCTCCGCTCCGCCGGGCCGGCGCCGCGCTCCGCCGCTCTGACACCGCGCTCCGCCGCTCCGACACCGCGCTCCGCTCCGCGCCGCCGCCGGCCCGTCCCGCCGCGCTCACGCCTGAGCCCCCCCCCGCTCACCCGCGCCCGGGACGCGCAGCAGAAGATGGCGGACGGCGGCAGGGCCCGCTCGCGGCGCCGGACCGCGGCTTACGCTGCGCCGTTTGCGCAGCGCCCCGAGCGCCCCGCGGCGGAGCGAGCGTAGCGCGCTTGGTGAATACCGGCGGCCGGTTCCCCGTGCGGGGGGTGCCTGTAAACAATGGTGCCCCCCCTGCGCCGCGCTCCCTTACCGATTCTTCCTCCTTCTCCATCCCCGTGGGCATCTGCGGCACGGCCCGGTTGATGGAGACGCAGTCGTTGAGGTCGGGCATGTCCTTGCCGCGGTAGATGGGCAGCGGTTTGGCGGCGTCTAGCGCCCGGGCGCGGAAGGAGAGTTTGCTCATTGTCTCCCCCTCACAATAACACCCCGGGGCCGGGCGGGCGGGGGGGGGGGGGGGGGGGCCTTCAGTGCGGCCTCGCCGCCGCCTCCCAGCCGCTCCCGCGCCGCGCCCGCGCCACCATGGAGGGTCCCGCCGCCCCGGCGCAGCTCCCGACGGGGCCGCCCGTAGCCCGCAGCGCACGCCCCGCAGCCCTAGATCCGCGCCGGGCTCGCTCGGTCCGCTCCCTGCGCCATGGCAAACATGGCGGACATTAACCACAGCCGCTCGGCCCTCCCGGCAGCCCGCGCGGCGGGAGCGGCGCTGCGCGCGCAGCCGAGGGCGGGAGGCTGAGGGAGCCTCAGGGAGCCTGAGGGGGGCGGTGGGACCGGGCGGGAGCGGAGCAGGAGCGGAGCGCTCCGAGCGTCCCGAGCCAGCCCGCGGTGTCCCCGCCGGCTGCCCAGAGTGTCCCCGCAGCGTGCTCGCCGTGTCCCTGCTGTGTCCCCTCCCGCTGCCCACAGTGTCCCTAGGATGCCCCAGCGGTGCGCTCACAGTGTGCCTACAGTGTCCCCGCAGTGCCTCCGCGGTGTCCCCGCTGTCTCCCTGCCGTGCCCCCACGGTGTCGCCACAGTGTCCCCACTGTCTCTCCACAGTGTCCCTGTATTGTCCCCACACTCTCTTCCCAATGTCTCCTCACCCTGCTCCCCACAGTGTCCCGGCCGGGTCCCTACTCTCCCCTCACAAAGTCCCCGCCGTTTCCCCCACAGTGTCCCACATTGTCCCTGCCGTGTCCCCCCTGTATCCCCCACAGTGTCCCACATTGTCCCTGCCGTGTCCTCACAGTGTCCCCACAGTGTCCCACATTGTCCTTGCCGTGTCCCCCCTGTATCCCCCACAGTGTCCCCACATTGTCCCTGCCGTGTCCCCCCTGTATCCCCCACAGTGTCCCACATTGTCCTTGCCGTGTCCTCACAGTGTCCCCACAGTGTCCCACATTGTCCCTGCCGTGTCCCCCCTGTATCCCCCACGGTGTCCCCACATTGTCCCTGCCGTGTCCCCCCTGTATCCCCCACAGTGTCCCACATTGTCCCTGCCGTGTCCCCACAGTGTCCCCACAGTGTCTCACATTGTCCCTGATGTGTCCCCCCTGTATCCCCCACAGTGTCCCCACTGTTTCCCCTACAGCATCCGCCCCGTGTGTACACAGTGTTCCTGTTGTGCCCTCACAGAATCCTCACAGAGTCCTCAATGTCTCCCCACCATGTCCCCACAGTGTCCCCACTCTCTGGACAAACCAGCAGGTTTTTCTCCTCAGCGTGTTGGTCAATGTGGGCTTGAAGAGTTCCAGCCATGAAAACATCAGGAGGGTTGACACAAACCAACACTTCAGAAACAAACTTACGCCTGTGCAATTTTATTTTTTTTTTTTCCCAGAGCATCACAGAATATCCAGGGATGGAAGGGACCTCTGGAAACCATCCACTGCAGCCAGGGTCACCTGGAGCAGGTGGGTTTGGAATGACTCTGAAGACACCACTCTCTCCCTGGGAACCTGTTCCCATCCTCTGGCACCCTCATGAAAAATTCTTCCTCATTCTGATGTGAACTCCTCATGTTTTAGTTTACTAAACTCCTTCATCACTCTTTCCATCAAAAACAATGTCCTGCAGCTTGGAACTGAGTAACCCCAAATTCTCACCTGGACAGAGCCTCAGTCCTCTGCCCATCCAGAGCTTCCTGCATGAGTTGACATTAGTCTACAAAACCCTTCATCAAAGATCCTTAGAACCTCGAATATCTCCTCACTTCCATTTAATTTTGACACCCTGAGACCAAGCAGCTGCTTCTCTCACCTCCACCTTAGAGCTCTCACAGGAGTTGTCAGTGTTACTTTCTGAAATAAACTGAAACTCTTACTCAAAAGTTCCCTGTTTGGATCACTGTGCCAACTGTACCTAATTTCCATTTTTTTTTAATTTGAAAAAAATAGGTTCAGTCTCTGAATTGCCTTTTATTTTTAGTTAGCTGCTGTGTTTTTTATTTACATGGTTTTGTATAGCAAATACAACTGCTGTTCGTGACAAACACATGATTTACAAAATGAAGAATAAAGAATTGTGTCAACTAGAGAGAGAGAGAGAAGGAAGATGAAACAAGCACAGGAATACACAGGAGGGAAACAGAAGCAGCAAGAACATTGTGTTCATCAGCCAGAGACACAAATTAGCTTGAGAAAGAGATCTGGAAATTATATTAACTACTGCTATGAAAGCATCAGGTAAGCGTTCAGTCATGTGAACAAATGAAGCTTTAAAAACATGAGAGAAGGAGCAGAGAACAAAAGTGTGATAGGCTGCACTTATTTATAATTCCCTTAGAGTATTTTTATTTCACAAGACAGGCAATTCTTGCCTTGGATTAGAATCAACAGGTGAATATTGAAAATTGGTACGGTTTAGCTTAGAATTTATAATTCAGCACTGTTTTAGAAGCAGCCAAAGTTCCCAGACCCCAGCTGGGTTTGGTGCCCCTGAAGCAATTGGGGATGAGCTGGCAGCAGAGGAGGGCTGGCAGTTCAGGGCTGACTGTGACACGTCCTGCAGGAGCTGTGTTTCCCACCTGGATGCCATCAGCTGGCACAGGTGACATCCCTGGCACAGGAACAGGCAGCTCCTCCTCAAGCCCTTCCTCCAGCTCTTAAAAGACACCATGACTTTGCTCCTTCTGCTTCTGCAAGAAACAGGCATTTACACACTGCTGGAAGACTTTTCCTCCTTTCAGTCAGCACGGCTGAACAATAGATAATAACAACCTTTTCCCTTTGTGTGCATGTTCTGCTCTTTTTCACTACTTAAATTAAAAAAAAAATACAAAAATGGAACATATTTACCCTCCAGGTGGCTCTTAGTCCTAAACTCATCCCATTATTTTATTTCTACAAGCAATGCAATTTTTTAAAGAAATTATGCCCTGTAGGGTACAGAAGGGTTTTTTTATGTAGTCAAAAAAGCCATTGCACAGAGCTGAACATGGGCAGAAGTAAAGTTTCAGCTTGCATTAGTTTAGCTTTAAGCCAGAACCATCCATCTTTTAAGCACATAATCTGATCTCTTCCTCTTGTAAAATAACATAGGTTTTCTGAAGAATTGCAGCTGTAAAAAAATGAGGAGCTGTAACTCACCTGTAGATAAAATAATTTACTTTTCATGCACAAATCAAGGAAACAATGTCTCAAACAAAATTTATTTGTTCAATACCTGAGTTCTGACTCATCTTCATAGAGCTAATGGAATTGAATATGCACATTTGAACACTGGATTGACCAAAAATCCTCAAATTTTATTTAAACATATATATCAGTGGGAATGTCAGAGCTGTATAGGCTCAGGGGCTTTATCACATCCTTGCTTTTGGTTCTGCTTCTCCATAGTGACATTTAACACAAGGAATCCTTGTTCTCACCATAGCTGCCCAAAGCCTGGGATGTTTCTGCAGATTTTTTGCAGATTTATCCCGTTTATTTGTTGGGTTTTTTTTTTCCCTAATACTTCATATCTCGCTGCATTAATCTCCAAGCAGAAGCATCACTTTTGGATGATTATCTCAGTGTACATTATTGCAGGAGGAGCATGTACCACTTCTTTACTCCACGTGTTACCTTCTAAGTACAAAAAGTAAAAAAAAAAAAAAAAGCTCAAAGAGTGCAGAAACAGAGAATCCAGAATTGATAATGGCCACTGCCCAAAACCTTCAGTCAAGGTGTTAAAAGAGAACTGGAATTTTTAGGGTGCTGCTGACCTGGCTGTAAAGATACACAAATAATCAGGATATGAAGTGTACAAAGCATCATCTCCTGCAATGTGCCAGGCACGGGCTCAGGAGGTGCAAGCAGGAAAGCCATGCTGACAGTGCACATCACCAAATATTTGTAAATCCCAGATTCCAGCTCTTTACAGAGGGGTTTGATCTCATGTTTAAGCAAATCCTCCCTCGAAGGAAGGCTGAAATTATCCAGGAGCTGGCTTAGTAACTCCAGCACAAGGGAAAGTGCTGAGCTTTCCAGGAGATCCATGAATGGACGAGGGGAGCCTTTTTAAAGGTTATGAAGTCCTTCTTTCTCCCTGTGTCTGAGAACTCTGATTGAAGTGAAAGGAACCTCTGTCCTATTCATTTCAAAGGGGGTTTTGTCAGGAAAAAAGAGCTTGATCAAAGTAGCCAGCAAGCATGCTTAGTGCCTAATGCTCAGAGTTAATGTATCATTCCCAACCATTTCTATTTCCAATTATTCCAAGGGTTTGGGGAAGTGGCAGCCTGTGCATTTTCCCCTCGAAGGTCACCCAAACCTATCAGCCAAGCCCTGAAATCCAGTATAGAATAGCTTCCTGGGAGATTTAAAGCTCTGAATGAAAATTATAAAAGTTGAAAATGGAGTTAAAATCTCAAGCCCGACACCAAATAAAACGAAATAAAAGGGCAGCTATGAAAATAGCAGATTCCCTAAATTACAGCAGGAAGGGACAATGATGAAAAGCAGCAGGAAGCTCCTGATTTGAGAGATTTATATCAAAACTATTTGTGTCAAGAAATAGGTTTAAAATGAAAGGGAATTGTGCTTTGTGTGTGGAGGTTACCACAGGCATCGGGAGCGCTTTAAAGGAACCTGCTGCAGCTGTTTCCTGTGGTATGAAATCTTGGATTCTGACTCAAAAGATAAATCTACTCTTGACTGGGCTCTTTTACAGCCCAATTCAACAAGTGAGTTAACAATAATGCAGAGGAATTTTGGTTGGAATTCTCAAGTAAAACCATTGGGCACCTGCAGGAGTGCAGCTCAAACCCCCAGAAACCTGGGGTTTTACCACCAGGAAAAAGGTAACTTTACAAAGCAGGGACCAGTGAGGAAAATAATGATTATGACTGGAACCAGAAATGTATTGTTAGCACCTAATAAGGATGGTATTTATGACATTCAACTTTGGAAAATAAGAGTAGAGAGATTTACACAATTGTTACTTAGAAAAACATAGCAGGGAAAAATCATGAAAACCAAGTTTACAAATGTATGCAAATTTATCCCAAAATCTCACACCTCAGAAGGCAAACACAAGATAATTCTTTATTTATTTATTTTTTTTTTAATCAGTGCATTTTGAGGAGCTGGGAGCTCCCCAGCTTGTGTCAAAAAATTACAGCAACCCCCATCCTGCAACTTAAAATATCAATAAGACTCATGGAGCATTGAAAACTGTTTTTATTTTTATTCAGATTGCAGAAGCCAGAGTGAAGGACTTGCCATAAAGAGGACTCTGGAAAACTCTGTCCCAGAAGTAAGAGATGCTCCCTTTCCTCCTCAGAGCTCTGTAGTTCTGCTGGATTTCAGCACAACGCTAGGAGTGGGGCTGCTTTCTAAAAATATATTTTCAGACAACTGGAAAATAAGAAAATCACAGAATCCCAGAATGGTTTGGGTTGGAAGGGACCTTAAAGGTCATCTCATTCCATGGGCTGGAACACCTTCCACTAGAAAAAAATCAAGAAATTAGGAAATACACCAAGTGTACCTTTCTTAAAAATAAAACCCACCTAAAAGCTCACCTACAAAACCCCAACAAACCCCCCTTGACAACTGCTGTCTTCTGGATTAATGGCCTGGATTTAACAATTTTTCTTCCTGATTCACAGTGGCAACATCTTCCCTGCCCACCTTGCTCTAAGGTTGGTGTCATTGCTTTGTGCTGATCTGGAGTGGCAGCACCCACTGGATTGGGAATGTTTAATGTTCCATGCAGAGAAAACCCTGAAAACCCCAAAATTCTCCCCAAAATTCTCCCCAGCTGGGGTAGAACCATGGTGAGAACCATTTCCTGCTGTGCAGAAACAACCCAGGTCTCACTCCTAGAAGCAATTCCCTGTTCCAAACTGTCGGTGCCAATTGGAGTCAGGGGATGTTTCCCTCAAAAGGAGGATTTTACTTTTATCTGACTGGGATGCAAATCAGAGGGAAGCTTCTTGTCACTGCTGTGGGGTCAGTGTCACCTGTGCTCTGTACTTCCCCCATTTCCTGCAAAATGGGGCTCAAGGCCTCCACAGCAAAACCAGAATCTCTCCCACCGTTGCTGGGCATCAGGAAACACAAATATTTGCTGGGCTGCAAGAAGAGTCAAAAGGAAAATGAAAGTGTTTTGTGGCAGTGAGGAATGGAGACAATGTTTGCAGTGCTCTGTGCACACATTTGTAATAACAAAAGGAAGTTTGGGCTGTCCTGAGGAGTTATGCAACCAACATGCAGATTTAAAGATGTATTCAAGCTTCACTTTGCTGTACTTCCTTGTCAAAGGTTTTTTGAGGAAAATAGCATTAAAAAGACACTTTTAGTGTGCAGACAGCAGTCACAGCAAAGCTGTGCAGTATTCCCACCTCCAATTGCCATTCACCTCTGTTCAGTGAGATCTGCTGCTCCAGGGGCAGCCAGGTCCCACAAACACACAAATGATCTGAGTCTCACCTCCACAGCAGCTCCTGCTTCCTCTGGGAGCCCTGCTCAGCTCAGCAATTCCTTCTCAAATAGAGACTAAAAGCTCCACAATGCTCCCTGGAAAGAGGGGACAGCTTTGCTCCTTGGCACATCCAGCTCCTTCACTCTTGTGCTTTTGGTTAAAAGGCTCAGTGGAAGGGGCAGCAGTGAGTTTATTTTGGAAGCTGGAAAGGACTTTGGATGAAGGCCTGGAGTGACAGGACACAGGGAGTGGCTTCCCACTTCCAGAGGGCAGGGATGGGGAGATGGGGAAGGAATTGTTCCCTGTGAGGGTGGGGAGGGCCTGGCACACATTGTCCAGGGAAGCTGTGGCTGCCCCTGGATCCCTGGAATGGTGTGTTCCTTGTGTCCCAGACCAGAGCATGGACAGAGCAAGATCTGCTGATAAAATTCCTCTGAACTTCACAAAGAAAAAAAGGAAGAAAAGAGGGAAAAATGGGAACTGAATTGTGGCCACGGGGTAGAGCAGACAGGGCAAGGGGGCACTGGTGAAAGCGGGGGAATGGAGATTCCTTTAAATCAGTTCTGACATGTGAGCCTTGGAAGCTTGAAAATGAAAATCATGGGTTGCTCAAAGTAGTGACAGGATGAGAGGACAAAATTTTAAGCTGTGCCAGGGGAGGTTTAGCTGGACATGAGAGGAATTTCTTCACAAAAAGGGTTATTGGGCATTGGAGGGGCTGCCCAGGGAGGTCTGGAGTCCCCATCCCTGGAGGTGTTAATGAATATCTGGCTGTGACAGCTGACAAGGTGTGATCAGTCATGGGCTGGGCACAAAGGTCTCAGGGGTCTTTTCCAATCTGATTGATGGTGTGATTCTGGAATATTTGTGGTTCTCAGGGCACTGCAAACACCCAGCTTGCAGAAGGCCAGGTCCTTGGGAAGAGGCAGGATTTATGGGACAGCCAATGCAGAGAAGAGCAGGAGCAGCTGAGACTTCAGAGATCTGAAGAAGTGCCCAAACCACGTGGGACCATTTCTGTGGAACCTGCACAGACTTCCCAGAGGAAAATCAGGGAATGCCACAGGTGTGATGGGAATTTCTAACTCTGAAATCCTAAATAATCCTATGAGATTACAAAAGAGGACGTTGGTGCTTCTGGCTACTCCAGGTATAGGAAAAAAATCTTCCAAGACAAAAGAATTGCTGGGTTTGGTAATGTTTCTGCAGGTACCTGAGTTGTGTCACTAATTAATCATTCTTGGAAACAAAGGAGGAATAAAGGAGTGCAAAATAATGCCATTATATAATAGGAAAATTGCATCAGAGTTTCATTCTTCAATTGAAAAAAAAAAAAAAGCCTGTTCAATAGGTAGGTTTTCAAGGATCCCAAATGAATCCATTCCCTTTTCCCCCAAGTATTTAGTGCTTGGTTGTTAATTAATTTCTTTGCACAATTCTCTGGATTTTTAAACACACAGGTACTTTGTGAGCCTTTCCTGAAGTCACAGGTTAATCCTTTTGAGGAAACTGCTCCATAAAGCTGCGAGGAGCTGTAATCCCAACCTGCTTGCATCATCCAAACTCCACTTGGAAGGGACCAAGCAAACAGTGACCTCACATCACCTGGGACACGTTAAAATGTTGCAGCTTGGGAAGCTGTGGTTCCATGCCCAGCTCTCCTTCCCTGCTGGCACCTCTTTAATAGCAGGTTGTGTTCTGCTCCATTGGCAGCTGCAGAGGGAGCAGGCTCTCCCTGGGACAGGACAGCCCCAGCAAGGCACCCGTGGAGTGGTGAATCTCCTGAGGAGCAGCTCTCAGCTCTCAGCTCCTGTGGCAGAGGCTTGGTGGTGTTTGAGCAGCACCTCTGGGGCTTCTCCTGCTCCCCAGCGGGGATGGGAGGGGAGCCCCTGGCTGCTGCAGCACCAGGGGTTGCACGGTCCCTTTTCCCATGGATCCTGCTGTGGTCTGGCTGCAATTTGCCAATTGCAATTTGCCAACCTCATTTCCACATTTGGCCTATTCCCATGGACACATCATCATTCAGAGCATGCTTGGAATATATTAAATTCCATTTTCCCCTCTTTTAGCCATACCTGTAACATGTCAGTGCTTACAGGGCTCGTTTCACTGGGATGTTCCTGCAGGAGGCAGGGAGGAGCTGGAGCTAGGGATGCATCCAACCAAACCCTGTTTCCATCTGCCATGAGATTGATAACCTATGAATTATTGTAACCATCCCCACCTCAGTTCCTGCTCTTCCTTTCTATACAACTTCACAGCTTTTTTTTTCTAACTATTTTTAGAAATGGTTTTATTTGTGTTGTCTATTTTGTGTTTAGATTTTAAATTATAATTTCAGTAAATTCCTCTTCACCTCGTTCAGGGAAAAATGGCCCTGTTAATGTAAAGGGTGTCAGTTTAAAAGATTCAGTGCAAATTTGATATTGGCATAGGGATCATGCAATGTAAAAAAATCTTTGGGAAAGGTCAAGTTGGTGCCAGCAGTGGCAGAGCAGAGGCTGTGGTGACACTGAGCCCTGTGGGTGGTGGTGGCATCACTACATGCAGGGGGAGTTTGCTACTCCAAAGCCTCCCAAAAGCCCATATTTAAAATTAATTTATAAATAGACTTTAGAAAACAAGTTTAATTTCATGTATATCTAACAATCCCTTTAGATCTGTTGCTGACAACATAAATTCATGTTTTAACTCAGAATTAACAGAATTTTTCATTCTCTAGTTTTGCTTTGACAAGTTTGCAATATAAATCCTATCTATATAAATCTTATGTGCAAACTTTCCTGAATGTATTTTAAAAGTATCTTATTTAAGCAAGTGCTTAATTCGAGCATGACATGTGATTTGCCAAACAAACTTATGACTAAGGCAACACAGAGTGAGTTCAGTAGGACCAAAATTTGCTCCAGTGTGATTCATCAATGAGTAAGAGTGATGTTATCTGGAGTTTTAATCTAAGCACAGATTTGAATAATGACCTGAATTTTTTGGAAGAGCAGCTAGCTAAGCAAGAAAAGGGGGGGAAAAAAAAATCTGTGAAGAATTCTGGGCTTGATATCACCACCTATTTTCAGCTGTATGAGTCAGTGAGCCATCACATGGATTTGCACAGAAATATCAAAGCAAATCCCACTTCAAACCCACACCACTTCCCAATATATCCCCTCACTCATCGATCCCAGCAAAGCAGGGAGCGTCTGTTTGTCTGAAATAGAGGAGAGCAGGGCTCCAGGAACAATGAACTTTCTCAAAACAAAACCTTTAATTTTCTCTGAAACTCCAGCCCAGGCTGATTCACCAAGAGGAAACAGGCCATCCAAAAGTGCCACTTGCTGAGCTCCATCAGCAGAGCCTTTCCAGAGTGTGCAGAGACCCAGGGAGGGAAATTGTTTTGCAAAATTGCAAAAAAAAAAAAAAAAAAATTGTCTAAGCTGACAGAGATGGCAATGTGTGCAAATATTCTTTAATAACAATGATTGAGAGAGCTGCAGCTGCCATGCAGGACGTGAAATCTGACACATTTCTCCAATATTAGGAGCTTATTGGGATATAAATGTGAGCTGCCTCTGGATCCAGGGGAGGAACATCATTTGCAGTGGTTCGTATTGAGAGACATGAAGGCAATTACTTGCTGGAAGAAAACATAACTCAGTCTCTTACAGAAGAGTTCTGCTAAGTCCCATCCTAGCAGAAGATGAGGCTTTGACAGGCTTTAATTTTTTTCCAGAATGTTCTGCAATGTTTTGCAAGTTGCTGCCAGATGTGAGGTCCTCTGGAAATTGAAAAAGGGATTTAGGCAATATTTTAATGTGATATTCAGAACTGCAACATTTGCATGCCAGAAGATGAGAAAACCAGATAGTTCTGTACTTTTATTTCTTTTATTGACCAGAAAATCCTCTGTGGGTTTGTAAATCCTGCCACCTTAGGACATCCTACTCTTCTCCAGTAGTTTATAATACCCTATAACTGAAGATTATTAGGATTCCCACTACAAAGAGGATTTAGCTGTGAATTAACAAGCAAACAAAGAGGAGAAATGGAAAATGACTCTGGGTCATCTCATTAGCTGGCAAGGTAGGGATCAGCCACAGGTTGGGCTCAGCCTTGGAGATCTCCAGCCTCAGTGATCCTGGGATTCTGTGACTCTTCCTTGCACAAGTGGAGTGTGATCTTTGATCAGTGCCCAATGGACAGGAACGGGTGTTTATGAGATGTTCACACACAATCAGGAGAAATTCCTGCTTTAGGGGAAGCAGTGCAGGAGAGCTCCTATTGGGAAAGTGCTGGATGGCAGAGTGGGACCTTAAATCCCATGGGGACACCTTCCACCATCCCAGGTGGCTCCAAGCCCTGTCCAGCCTGGCCTGGAACACTTCAGGGCAGCCACAGCTTCTCTAAGGCATGGATCAGGGTGCTGTGGAAAAGATGCTTTCAGAGCAAGGAGAGACTCAGAGCCTTTAAGAGATGGGAAATGAGAGGACATGGAGGTGCCACGTTATTCCATCCCCACAGGCTGTTCAGGAAGCAGCTGGAGCTGCTGTCTGCAGTTCTGCCTGCAAATCCACTTCTCTGGCTTCCATGGCAAAGTCCCACCCTCAGTGAGGGCACCTTCCTGCAGGAGCTGGCAGGGTTCTCACCTGGAATGGCACAGGGAAATCAATCCCCAATGGTTTGTGCCATTCCTCCATCAGGGCACAAACCTCACATGTCTTCCTGTGCAGCAACAGTAATTTTACCTTCCTTCCTTTTAGATCAATATTTTTTATTCTGAAATCCAGTGCCACGTACTAATTCTAGTTCTTGATATAAACATTGTGACACTAAAATCAAATCTGATTGACTGGGAACAACCAACAGACATCTACACACTTCAGTGGATCCCAAGAGGAGCACGAGCTCCACGTGTGGCTCAGATGGGGTAAAGGTGTTTAGGAGAGAAACTACTGAGAGGTGAACTCCTGCTCCTCAAACACCAGGGGTGACAAATCCCCCAGTGTGGCTGCCCAAATGAGCAAGGATTGCAGGAAAAATCACAGGGAGAGGAGAGGAGAGGAGAGGAGAGGAGAGGAGAGGAGAGGAGAGGAGAGGAGAGGAGAGGAGAGGAGAGGAGAGGAGAGGAGAGGAGAGGAGAGGAGAGGAGAGGAGAGGAGAGGAGAGGAGAGGAGAGGAGAGGAGAGGAGAGGAGAGGAGAGGAGAGGAGAGGAGAGGAGAGGAGAGGAGAGGAGAGGAGAGGGCCTGGTCTGCTCAGATGGAACGAAGGCTGGAGAGGGAAGTGGTGGCTGCCTGGAGAGGAAGCACTGCTCACACATCCAGAGGGAGAGGCTGAACAACCCTCAGAGCAGATGAAAACCAACGCTGAGGTTGGAAATCAGCAGACAATTGCTGCTGTGGGGTGACATCCCAATCAGAACAACAGGAGGAAAAACTCAAATATGCTCTGATGGAGCTAAAAAACTTCCAAGGATTATTCAACGCTCTGCTGAGGCTTCCCCACAGGCAGAGCCTTTGCAGCACTATTTTGGGGCTGGAATTTTTGGGTTTAAGCAAAACATTTTAGCCTCAGCGATGCAGAAAACAAACAAGGTTTCCTCCTGGCACCAGGAGCCAGAGCAGTGGAGCAATTGGGAAAAGCAGAGCAGTGAGATTGAAAGGAGAAATAAATTTCCAAAAGTCTTTGGAAGGCTTTGTGGAATGGCAATCCAATTTTCACGAAGCGTTCAAGGCCTGACCCAGACGTGTGAGCAGGGAACTGTGGCAAGAGTGCTCGCCAGGGTGGGTGGGAGCAGGGTAAATTTAGCTGGGTTTGTTTGGAGATCAGACTGTGCTTCTCACACTCTGCTGAGGAGATGCTCCAGAAAAGCTTCCAAACACCCCCGTGTTCCTGAACTCTCCCAGAAGTTGAATAGGTGCAATTGTCTGCAGGGCTGGAGGAAGAGTGCGCTCAGATTTCCAGTAAAAAAGAGATCGTGCTACTGGAGTTAAACACAGCAATTTCTGAGCCAGCAAAGCTCTCAGTTCCTGGTTATTTACCTGATATGAGGGGTCTTGATGCCCTTCTGCAGCACCAGCAGCTGATTGAAAACAACCTTGCTCTTTAACTTTCCTTTTTCTTAGAAGCAGAAACTTTGAGCCACTTTACTCTTTCTTTGGTTCCAGAAACAAGTAAAGGGAACATGAAACTTCTGATCAGCTGTGCCTTACCAGGGATTGGTTTATTGAAGAAAGAAGTAGAAATAAATCTTCTTTGAGGATTAAGAATTAGAAATTAGGAGGTCTCTAATTGAGGGAAATTTTTAAGAAGTCTCATTCCATCTTTTAAGGATCATTAAAAAAGCCCATGAACCACTCCCTGGACCTGATAACTAAAGGCCATGTAATTAATTACAGCTCTGTAACATGTCATTAACCACATTTGGGAAAACACTGAATCTGTGCATTCAGATCAGCTGAATGGTGCCCCAAGAGCTGCACTCAGGGAGCTTCCCCCTGATGGCTGGGAGGAAGGGATAACCCAAATGTCCTGTGAATGGGAAAAGGTGGGGTTGAAGGAAGGGAGCACAAAACCTTTCCTTTCCTTTCCTTTCCTTTCCTTTCCTTTCCTTTCCTTTCCTTTCCTTTCCTTTCCTTTCCTTTCCTTTCCTTTCCTTTCCTTTCCTTTCCTTTCCTTTCCTTTCCTTTCCTTTCCTTTCCTTTCCTTTCCTTTCCTTTCCTTTCCTTTCCTTTCCTTTCCTTTCCTTTCCTTTCCTTCCTCCCTTTCCCTTTCCCTTTCCCTTTCCCTTTCCCTTTCCCTTTCCCTTTCCCTTTCCCTTTCCCTTTCTCCTTTCCTTTCCCCCCCGTTTTTTCCCCCTTTTTCCCTTTTTTTTCCCCTTTTTTTTCCTTCTCTTTTCCCCCTTCCCAGGCTGGCCATGGTCCCTGCTTGGCCTGGCCCAGCTCACACTGAGGAGGAGTTCCCTGGCTCTGACCAGCTCCTGGAGCAGGGATTTATTTGCTCTTCTGAAAACACCTGACATCTCTGAGATGTCCATCTCCTAAAAGTTTTAGGATCCAAATCAACAATCACTTTCCTTTCATTCAGTAAATAATTGTGCTCATTTTGCTGCAGGTCCAATGATCCTCAGGCTACACTTCACTCACTTTTGCTGTTTAATCCATGATTTTATGAGACACTGAAGTCATCCTTATCAGGCAGTTAATAAGAGGATCCCTGTCAATAGCTAATGTCAACATCTTCCTCTGGAAACTAATTAATGGAAGTGCAGCATTCCCATCCTTTGGAATGTGGCTCAGTTCAAAGCTCTGGCTAACAAAGAACAAGAAATCATTACAAAACATGCAGAGGTGCTTTGGGCTTTGTTAGGAAACATCCTTTGTCCTTTGGATATTTAGGAATTGCTTAATATTAAATTATCTTTTAACAACTGAAACTCTTTCAGCCTCAGGGCTGGAAGGTGTTTTTAATCTCCCACCGTGTTCCATTCCACAGAGCTTGGCCTTAAATGTACAGAGAGGTTTTCACAAGGCTGAGGCCCTGACCAGGTGATGGGAACGTTCCTGCCATGGCAGGGACAGCTCCCACTGTCCCAGGTGCTCCCAGCCCTGTCCAGCCTGGCCTTGGGCACTGCCAGGGACGCAGGGGCAGCCCCAGCTGCTCTGGGCACCTGTGCCAGGGCTGCCCACCCTGCCAGGCAGGAATTCCTTCCCAAAATCCCATCCATGCCTCAGTTTGAAGCCATTCCCTGTTGGTGTGACATGCAGGCACAGCACACAGAGCTCACTTTGGGCCACAGCCCTGATAACATCTTGTTGTACACATTCCGTAATTAATTTTAATTTACTTAATTAAGAATCGAGTCTTTGGGGAAAGAAGATGAAATAGTTCCTTCATAAACTGACAATGGGCAATTGTTGCCAGCTTCTTATCCTGGAGGCAGAGGGGATAATGGGAGCTATAGAAATCCTTGGACAGATTGATGATATGGATGTGATAGGAATCCCCCGGCACTGGCACAGTAATGGCACCTCCTCACTCTTCCCCCACCATTCCCCCTCTTCCCCAGGAATTCAGCTCGGGTTCAACACACAGAAAAATTAAAATTTCTCAGCAAAAGCTGATTTCCATTTGAAGACTCACGGCCTGGGATGTTACAGAAGTGGGCGTGGATTTAACCCTTGCCAGAAAAATCAGCAAACATTAAATCAGAGGATGACAGAAACTGGGGAAATGATGTTAATAAAATTTGAATGTGGAAATTCCCAATACTTTTCCCCGGCATCCATAAAAATAAAATGATACAAAAGAAATCTGACAGATGTAGCATCATATGGAGTTGCTTAATGGCAACGCTCAGACTTGTAAAAAAAGATTTACAGCCACAGTCACTACTAAAAGTTGACATTTGCATTGAATAATTCATCATTTGCTGCTTGCTGGGCTTTGTTGCCTTTCTTTTATTCCTCAGTGATATCAGCTCTGCTCTCAGCAGAGCCAATCAGTTCCAGCAGATGCAGATATTTTGTTGTTACTCCCAAAGCTTGACTCTCTTTTTAGCTAAACCTGACTTAAACCTGCCCTGGCCAGGACTCCCTGCCTGTCACAGATTTGATTTGCACCATTACCAGGCTTCAGCCTAATTCCCCCACAAGCATTCCAAGTATTTTAACAAGGATCACATGTGCCCTGGACATGTGTTTCCATGCCTCACATTAGGACAAACTCCTTCCACCTCACTCTTGAGATGGATGCAGCTGAGGACAAAAGGTGTTGGGAGCCACACCTGGACCCCACATCTGGACAGAAACTTGGCAAGGTGGCTGCAAAACCAGGACTTTATGGGCAATTCTATAAAAGTCATTGTCCCCTTGCTGGTTTTAGGGTGGCAAAACCCAAATTTCTACTTCTCCAAAATTTAAAAATATATTTTAAAAAATGATATTGTATTTATTGAATTATTGTCTAACACTTTGCTATTTTTTATTGTTGCCATAACCAAGTTGTAAATGACAAAGGTTTATTCCTTCCCAACACCCCATTTGTTATCTCCTGTTTGTTATTTTGGTTCATGAAACTCTTAAGGCTGGGAAGTCCAGATTCTCCTTTTGATCCCAATTAAACAAAGGAAAGGAAAGGAAAAGGAAAAGGGAAAAGGAAAGGAAAGGAAAGGAAAGGAAAGGAAAGGAAAGGAAAGGAAAGGGAAAAGAATAAAGTTTTATTCAGATGTAACTCTTCCCTTTTTCCTTGGAAGCAGAGAGCTCAATCCCATGACTAAGAACAGATAATGATAACCCCCAAAACATTGTTATTTTTAAGACTTTTTCCCTCTGTAGAGAAAAATCACCGAGAGAAGCAAGAACTTATTTTCCTGGAAGTGAAAATGAGCTGTATTTCTGCTGGGAGTTGAGAATTGCTTCTCCTTCAAAAAGGCCTCAAATGATTGTGGTTTGATGAGACAGAAACTTCTGAAGTGGGATGAAGAGAACTCTGTTCCAGAGTCCTGTTTGGTGCCTGGCAAGTTGGCTCCTCTCAGCCCCCCTGTCACCTGCTGTGGGTCCAAGTGAAGCAGAAAGCAGCTGGGCAGGAATTCTGTGGTTTTGTGACCCAAAGAATTGATTCCTCAGATATTTAGGGAATTATCAGTGATGGACTTTCCACTTACCTGCACCATGGACGTGGGTGTGGCCGGAAAAGCCTTTGCTGTCCATCCCATTTGTACCTGGTTCACCTCCCCACAGCTCAGCCCAGCATCACTGACTGGGATCAATTCCTGCCTGGAATTTTGGAACTCCTCACCCTGTGCCAGCGCTTCCCTGGGGTTTCACCCAGCAATTCCTGAGGATGCTCCTGCTCTTCCTTCCCTGCCCATTCCATCCAGGGTCAGTCAAAACCCTTCCCACTTCCCAGATCTTTCCCAAAGCAGGAATTTCCAGACAGTGCTGCTCTAAATGAAAGGTTTTTTTTTCCAGCTGTAAATCCTACCCCTTACCTCCCTTTGGGATGACACTCAATTACAAACCAACCCTTATCTCACAGCAGGTAAAAACGTGGGAGATGGAATCTCTCCAGGATCTTCTTTCACATAGGGGATTCCAAATCAAATGTTGGATTTTTAATTTTTTTTTTTTTTTAACAGAACACAGAACAACAAAAATTGCTTTGAAGCCAAGACCTGGCAGAGGGAAATGAGGGCTCTGAGCTCCCAGTGCTGAGCTTTACACAACACAAAGTGTCACCATTGCAGGCTGAAGGAGAGGCTGTAATGCAGGATCACACCAGGCTGGTGGGAATTTCTGGGAGCTGTCCAGGCATTTATGGCATCACCACCAACCCAGCCTGAGGCTGAGCAATATTTGAGGACACACAAGAGCATGGAATTGCTCTTTATCCTTGGGAGCACAAGGATAACCAGACACCAGGAGCAGGACAGGAGCGCTCGGTGGGCTGTCTGTGGGCTTGCAAGTCCCTGCAGCTCCCAGGCTGGTGACCTGGGGATAGAACAAATTATTTTTGTAGGATTTTTTTGGCTTTTTTAGCCTCCAAGTGTTTTTCCATCGCTGACTGGACCCCGGTGTGAACGGTGAGTATCGAACCGAAGGAATGTTTGGTGTTTGGGATTGCTGGAATCTCCTGCTTGGAGCACTGGGTGTTTTGGGGGCAATCCTGGCCCCCGGAGGTGCAGCTGCTCGCTCAGAGGGGTGGGATGGGTGGATGGGAATGCCTGGGATGGGATCCTGTCTGCTGCGAGCAGGAGCCTCCGCCGGCTCCCCGAACTTACCCGTGGGACGCGGCGGTGCCGCCGAGGCCTCCCCGGAGCGCACGGACCACGGACAGGCAGGGGAGCTGCAGCCTGACCTGGGAATTGCCTTGGCTCTCATGGGTTTGACTCAGCCTCACAGCTGTGGGGTGCTGTTTAATTCCACAGCGGTGCCCGTGGCCCCGTTTAAGAGGGGGCATCCCATGGTGGCATCGAAGAATCCGTCGGAAGACAAAGTCCCTGCCCCGAAGAGAACAGCACAGGAACTGTTTTTTCTGGTGATTTAATCATAATATTGACAACTTTATCAAAAATTACAAAACTGATATTAAAAAAATTCTCTAATTCTTAGTAAGACTAGAATGGGTTTTTTTAAAAAATAGAAAAGCACTTTTATGCTACGGCTCTTCTGGAATTCTCACATTACAACCCTACATAGCAAAATACAAACTGTAGCTAAGAAAGGTAATTCAGTCCTAAGGTAATTCAGTCCACCACGAGCCCTCTAATATCTCTAGACCATCAAACTCAGGGACTCCAAAAGGATTTCACATGACTTATAAACCTTCTGCAAAGATGATTTCAGAAAGACCTTGGAATTTGAAGTTTCTCTTAACCCCTAAAACCTTAGACTGTGAGGATAACAGACCTGGGACATCAGAGGTGGGGTGGGTTGGTTTGGTTTTTTTTTTTTCTTTTTTTAAAATTATTTTTAAACTTTGTGGATATTTTTTTTGTTTGCAGCTGATACCAGCCAGGAAGTTGAAAATACGAAGAAAATCCATCAAAAGAAATGAAAATATTTTTGTTTCGTTTTGTTTATGGTGTTCACACAACACACCATAATAGAAAGAGGAATATTTCCTTTAATTTGAATGTCATCTGAATGACTCGACCACATTGTCACCCACTTAAGCAAAAGAAAGCATAATAAATAAATAAATAAATAGACAAGAATATGCAACACTTTACATCCTCAAGGAATCACGGCGTTCCCTAAATCTACCGAGGTCCTGATCGGCGTCGTGGGCTCGCTGTACTCAGCCACTTTCGGGTGATTGTGCCATGTTAATGACAAATCCAGTGGTGTTCCACTTTCCACAATGGAGTATTTTTTTTTTTTGTGTGTTTTTTTGTCTTTTTTTTTTTTTTCTCCACCTTTTAAATATAGGAACTCTCTCTTAAATTAGAAAGTAGGCAAAAAGTATTTTTTTTTTAAATTTTCATTTTTAAGTCTTCTATTAGAAAAAATAGAGATTTATTAAACAAAAAATAATAAGGTAGAAAGAAGGGTTGGGCCTCCATCAAAAAAGTAGATTATGCTTTAATGCAAAGAGAAAGAAATGGCTCTATGGGCAAAATTCAAGTATGAGTGACCAGTTTTTTAATCGTAAAGTCGGTGCAACATTTCTTAAAATGTTACAACACTGCATGACCTGTAATGCTCACAATATTTACATTAACTGCTTACATGAAACCATAAAAACTCTAAAAGAGAAAAAAAAAAAATTGGTATGGACTGAAACAAACTACTCCTAGCACCCACATCAATGCCATTATTAACCGAGGAAATCAAGTGCACGAGAATACTTTACATAATCTTAGGGATGTAAAGTAAAACAGCGGGGAGGGAGCACAGACCTAAGGGCCAAAGGAGACACAAACTCAGCTCTGGGACACGAAGCAGAGGGAGGAGGCAAAGGGAATCCCGAGGGAGAGGGGCTCCAGCGCTCGCCCACGCGCGGATCAGGACGGGCAGAGCCAAGGGCCACCAGGACACGGCCACGGGCAAACGGGAGCTGGCGGCCCTGGAACAGCTCCGGGAGCAGGAGGAGGAGGAGGAGAGACAAATGAACCTGCCCGCGGAAGGGACCCCGGGACAGGAGCCAGCCCGGGAGCCCCGAGGTAGCTGCGTGCCCAGCACCGAGCCCCAGCGCTGCCCTGGGCACCCAGCAGGGGACTCGGGCAGGAGGAGAAGGAGCCACATCCTGGGACCCTGGGAGCCCGGGAGGCCGCCCTGCCCGGGGTGCTGATCACTGCCAGTCCTTAGCCAGAGAGCCACGGGCGGGACCCGGGGACAAGGAGATCTGAGGTAAGCACTGCTCCCGGCCCTGGCGGGGAGGGAAAGCTCCCCCAGGACTGGGAATGTGGCTGGGAGTTCTCTGGGGAAGCCTCGGCACCATCGCCAGCGGCCGTGTGAAAAAGAAAAATGAAATCAAATGGAAAGAATGTTGTGCTACACTTCCGTTCGTTAATTTTATAATGGCTCATAGCTTTAGACTTTTAAATCTGTAGTGTATTAATTTTTTTTTTCTACATATGTTTCACATTTCTCACTTAATATAACATAAATAATTTGGTTAATAGATTTAACCTGCGCATTTCAGCCACATTAATATATATAAGAATCTGTTAATGGTATAAATAATTCTTTTTAAATAAAATAAATCTGATATGTTACATAATACTGATAAAAATTACTGTTGCTAATAGTTTTGTAAGCCACCCTTAACTTTTTTTCTGGTTCAATACTGCGAGATGGATCCTGGGATTGCTTTTCCCGGACGCTGCGGAGCGTTGCCCTTTCATCCTACTGCCAAACCAAAGGTAATCACCAGCAATCAATCCTGATCACTCCTGAAAGCAGGGCCTCTGCCCCCTTCCGAGGAAACACCGTGTTAATGACGTTAGGTAATCAAAGCTAATTGATCTAGGGGGTGGTTGGAGGGGCTCAACGTTAGGGGGGATCGACTCTTTAGTTCCTCAGGTGGCTATGAAACTTCTCCTACAGAAATGGTCGACTAAAATAGTCCCTCTACTCTCTTTTTTTTTTTTTTTTGTTTTTGTCCTTTTTAATCAAACCTACAGCGTTCTACGTTCAAAGCTACGTAAATAAAAACGCAACCGAGGGGTTGCAGCCTTGGAATTGTTACTCAGAGCTGTGATCCCACATCCCACATTGGGAATCTGCGAGGCTGCGCTCTCCTAAAGGCCTGAACTGGAGTCCAGCACTTCCAGGCAAGGTTCATTCCAAACAGACAGAGCAATGAACACTCAGTGGCGTGAAGTGGATGTCATAATTAAGGTATTACATAATCATGCCTTCTCTCTGCTGTTAAATACAAAAACAGCATCTTTTACATTATCATATAAAAGCATTTAGGCTGTATTTTTATTTATCACTTTACACTGGTAGTCTCTTGTATGTGTACTCAATAGAAACCAAAGAATTTTGTACACTATTTTTTGTACAATAAAAGATAAAGTGTGCATTAGGTACGCTTGTACATGACAATATTGTACAATATTTACAGTTCAGATATCACCATGAAATTCTGTATTATCTATATACACAATGAAAATTTCTCAGAAACATTTGGACTATTTCTTATAATCACAATTTTTTAGTATTATAGAAAAAAAAAAAATCTCAGTAATCATCTGACATTGTTACTGCAACCTTTCACGATTTCTGATTGGCTTATCCAGCAACCTCTATCCCTCCTAATCACCCCAAATCTGGTACCACTGCTCCTCGTGGTGCCCTGCCATGGCAGCGAGCTGTCTCCACAGAAACACTGACAGAGCCACGTCTGGATCAATACCTACAGATAGACTCATGTGCACGCTCACTGTGATAAGGACTGGACCAGTAACAAAGACATTCAATGTTATCTAGAGATCTTCCTCCTCTTGAGTTTTGGAGGCTTCACTTGTCTGTCTCCCTGCGGGATTTGGTGGACCTAAAAATAAATACATGCACAAGTTAGCAAAGGAACTGGTGAGGGGCATCCAGGGGCTGCAGAGGGGCTGTCAGGAACCAGCTCTGGGCACTTCACAGCTACACAGAACTAAGGGACCTCAACAACTCTGAGAGAGGAAAAGGTTGGTTCCATAACCTGTGCATCCCAAATCCTGAGAGAGGCAGCAGCTGAGGAGGCTGGGGAAAAACCCCTTAATCAGGGACTGAAACCCCCAAATCAGGCACTGAGACCCCCAAATCAAGGACTGAAACCCCCAAAATCAGGGACTGAAACCCTCAAATCAAGGACTGAAACCCCCAAAATCAGGAACTGAAACCCCCAAATCAAGGACTGAAACTCCCAAATCAAGGACTGAAACCCCCAAATCAGGGACTGAAACCCCCAAATCAGGCACTGAAACCCCCAAATCAGGGACTGAAACCCCAAAAATCAAGGACTGAAACCCCCAAATCAGAGACTGAAACCCTCAAATCAGGAGCTGAAACCCCCAAATCAAGAACTGAAACCCTCAAATCAGGGACTGAAACCCCCAAATCAGGCACTGAAACCCTCAAATCAGGGACTAAAACCCCCAAATCAGGCACTGAAACCCCCAAATCAAGGACTGAAACCCCCAAATCAAGGACTGAAACCCCCAAATCAGGGACTGAAACCCTCAAATCAAGGACTGAAACCCCCAAATCAGGAGATGAAACCCCCAAAATCAGGCACTGAAACCCCCAAAGTCAAGGACTGAAACCCCCAAATCAGGGACTGAAACCCCCAAATCAGGAGATGAAACCCCCAAAATCAGGGACTGAAACCCTCAAATCAAGGACTGAAACCCCCAAAATCAAGGACTGAAACCCCCAAAATCAGGGACTGAAACCCCCAAATCAGGAGCTGAAACCCCCAAATCAGAAACTGAAACCCCCAAATCAGAGACCGAAACCCCCAAATCAGAAACTGAAACCCCCAAATCAGGAACTGAAACCCCCAAATCAGGGACTAAAACCCCCAAATCAGGGACTAAAACCCCCAAATCAAGGACTGAAACCCCAAACTGCAATAATGGCAAATTTAGTGACAAACCTTCACACATTTTAGTAAGCAGAGTGATAAAAGGTGGGGAGAAGATGGTGAGAAAATGCTGGTAATGGGAAATTGGGTAAGTTCAGCTCAGGGCTGTTCTTAAGGAACGAGGGATGTCCAGGAAACTCTGTGTTTAAAAGGAAACATTCAATTCCCAGCTAATGCTGGATGATTTGAGAGGCAAAGCCTGGCATTGCTGGCTGCTCAGGGAGAAGCAGGAGGGGAGAGAGGAGGAGGAGGAGGAAGGCTGAGCTGGTGTGGAATTCCACCACCATCTGTCGGCAGCAGCTGCAGCTCCCAGCACAGGAACCAACCCTCGGCCCTCCCTGGCTCCCTCCCGAGCTCTCCATCCCCTGACATTCCTGCTCCCACTGCTCCTGCCAGAACTCCCTGCTGAGCTGAGGATCCTGCTGCACGTTTCACCACGGCTGGGGCTGAGCAGCAGGAGCTGCAAGCCACTAAAAAGAGCTGCTGATGCCCTGGGAGTGCTTCTGGGAATGAGAATCCCTATGGAAAGCAGCCCTGATCCCAAATCCTGTGCCCACAGGATCAAAGGATCGATCAAGGCACTGCAGGTCCAGTTTGGTGCCACAACAACCAGAGCAGCAAATCCCACCAAGCACTTCCCCTGAGCACTTTCTGCTGCTCCCAATGCCCAGAGCAGGCAGCTTTTGATATTCCTGCATTTATGGGTGGGAAAAGGTGGCAGCAGGATGGGCCAGCCCAGAGACCCATCCCAAATTTATCCCAATCACCTCCTGCTTTCCTTGTCCTTCCATAGGAGGGAAACACAATAATGTTGTTTTATATCAAAGCTCAAATCTCAGTTTGTTAAATTCAGCTTTAATAAAAGATCTGGTTGAGTTCTTACTTAGAAGCTACTCAGTAACTTTTTAAATATTTCTTGTTGGGCCTGAAATAAGCTCTAAGCCTTCAGTTCTTCAAATATATAAATAAATATATTTCCTTTTTGGTGCTCCAGAAGCTCCAAAAGTGTTACTGTAACTTCCAAACCTGCACATCTTCAGTCCTGAACACTGAATATCAGCAAAAAACCTTTTTTTCCCCCAGTGTTGAAACATTTTATAATTAATAATTTGAATAATTAATGACCAAATAGAAGATGTGGGAGGTTACATGTGCTGTGATAGATTTGTTTTTTATTTTTAGGTTGGCTGGGATGAAATTACAGCCATGCTTTAGAAACAGAAATGAGGATATTTTATAAACCAAGCTTGTCATTGGAAAGATGCTGGAGTTACACTGTGACAGTGTAATTAGTGTGGAAAAACCACTCTTGGGTGTGATATTAGAAATATTCTTTTTTTTTTTTTTTTTTAAACTTACCTTTCATGACACTACCTTTCATTTCTCATGGGGATAACTGAATTCCAAAAGTTTTGCACTCAAAAGAAAGGTGCTTTCAAATGTGGTTTCATTACCCTGCTACTCCAGCTGAGAAGGAAATGAGCCTGATTTTGTGTCAGCAGCCAGAGGAGCCCCCTGGAACAGGAGCAGGACTGGAACTCATCCAAGTATCATCAGGCTGGATGTGTAAATCTCTTTTGTCAAAAGCAATAACATTTGCAATGCACCTAAAATCCTACAACTTCTCCCATTTTTCAGAACCGTCACACTTCTGCAAACAGTTTTTAATGCAGGGGAAATATTGAAAATTCCTCATTATTCCAGAAAATAAAACCAGGATTTGTTAGAAAGCCACCCAAAGCAAGCCTCCCTCCAAGGGACACACATGCAGAAACATGGAAAAGGAGAATATTCCCAAGGAAAAGGAACTTACATTCCCAGACATTTTGTCTAGTTCACTCATGGCCTCGTGTATAGCAGCTTCTAAATGGTTATTTAGCTTTCCACTTCTGGGGAGAAAAGATGAAAGGCATCAGTAACTCTCAAGGACAGAAAGAAAACCTGAGCAAATTGAATAACAAACACATGAATTCATTGGGGATGTGCTGACCCTGGAGCCCCCCAGGCTGGGGGCACAAGGGGCAAGATCAGAACTGTGACAATATTGTGGAAAGGAAATGTTTGTGCTGGGATTACAGAAGGAAAGTTAAATATCCTTCTAACTTTCAATGAACTGCATTAATTATCTCAAATATCCCATTTTCCCCTGGAATGGCAGCATCCCACAGGCTGAGGGAGAGGTGGGGTGAAGGTTTCCTTCTTTCCACCCCAATTGCCCCAGGTCATGGGGCAGCTCCAAGCACATTTCCTTTCACAGGGACCATTCTATGGGGTCTCTTTGCTCCTGAAGGACTTTTCCACTTGGACATGGTGACAGGTCCTGCTGTGGAGGTGAGGAAATGGGAGGAGGAGACGGAGGATGAGCAGAACCGCGTCTGTCACGAGGGAAGGTGATGGCACCTTGTCCCCTGCTGGGACACCGGGCCTGTCCCTCACAGAGACACTTCCAATAAAAACCTTTCCTTTTAACCACAGAACCCTGGAATGGTTGGGGTTGGAAGGGACCCTAAAGCCCATCCCATCCACCCCTGCCATGGCAGGGACACCTTGCACTGTCCCAGGCTGCTCCAGCCTGGCCTTGGACATTCCAGGGATCCAGGGGCAGCCCCAGCTGCTCTGGGCGCCTGTGCCAGGGCCTGCCCACCCTCCCAGGGAAGAATTCCTGCCCAATATCCATTTTAAATCAACCCTGGAGGTTGGGAAGGCACTGGAAGCTTCAGCCCAGTCCCACCCTGCCCGTGGCACGTGTCCAGCAGGAGGGACAGCAGAGATGGGACTCCAGCCTGGCACAGCTGAGCAGGACAGGTGAGGATGGCATGGAGGGGATGGGAGGTGGCACATTCCTGACTGCAGAGAGATGGGAGCAGCCAGAGGAGCAGCAAAGGCCGGGAGAAGGAGCTGGGACTGGGGGTGGCCCCTGGAGATGCTCTGTGGGCAGTGGGACTGGGAATGCTGGTGCCCAGCACAGCAGGGATCACCCAGAGCCTGGGAGGGCAGAGCTGCACCAGGGGAGGCTCCAGCAGAGCACTGTCACTGTCACATTCTCTGGAAAATCCCCTTTGCCCAGGATTCTGCTCCTGGGAAGCTGAGAAGCCTCAGAGAAATGGGAAAACAATAATTATCTGATTGCTTCTCCTGTGTTGTGCTCACATGTGGAATGTGGTTGGAGGTTGTTTACCCACAGGTGGTTGTTCATTGGTTTCTGTGAGTTGTTTTGACTTAATGACCAATCACAGCCACCTGTGTCAGGACTCTGAGTTTTCATTATTATCTTTTAGCCTTCTGTCTGTATCCTTTCTGTATTCTTTAGTACAGTTTAGTATTCTTTAATATAATATAGGATCATAAAATAACAAATCAGCCTTCTGAGAACATGGAGTCAGATGCATCATTCCTTCCTGCCATGGGGCACCCCACAAGCACAGCAGAGCACATCTGGAGAGCTGAGGAAGCTGTGCCATGGCCTGTGGCACTCACACACTCCTTTAACAGGGAGAGATAGAATTCCCTCTCCCTGGGTTTTTTCTGGGGAAAGCAGTGAGGGAGTTCAGAGAGAGAAAACAATTCTTATCTCTATTTGCTGCTCCTGTTGCCTGGCACATGGGGAATGTGTTATGGAGATTGTTTACCAAAAGGGATTTGCTAATTGGACTCTGGTGATGGTTGCTCAGATTGATTGACCAATTACATCAAAGCTGTGTCTAGAAAGGGTCACGAGTTTTTCTTTAGTATAGTTTAGTATTAATACAGCACAGCTTAATAAAACAATTGTTCAGCCTTCTAAATCACAGAGTCAAAGCTCATTATTCCCAGTTTGGGGGTCAATAATGGCCTGGGGAGCAAAGCAGGGACGTGGCTGCAGCAGGAAAGGAAGGGCTGAGATGGAACTGAGACATAAAGAATTCATGGAATCATCAATTCCATGAACTGTTGTGGGATGTGAACGTCATTTCAAGGGCTTGGAGACCAATGCTGCTCTGCTGAACCAGCCCTGGGCCCGTGTGATGAGCACTCCACGTGCAGCAATTGTATTCAACACTAAATGTTTCAAAAAATTGGAAAAAAATCCAATAGCGCATCACAAACCAGAAACAAACCCATGAACTTTGCCAGATGAATCTACAGCAGGAATGGGGAAACCAGGAGATGTCCACCAAAGGACTCAGACTAGGAAGTAAGCTGAAATATGGAGAAGGATCTCTGTAAGGGCTGTAAAGCAGCAGTTTCTGTCAGCTTTAACCACTTTAAATCTGCTCCTTGAGTCACTGAGTTCACTTCAGGGACATGAAAAAATAACTGGGAAGTCACCAGAAACCCTTCTGAGTTCCCTTAAAATCCAGGAAGGTATTTTGGGGATGATGTTGGAAGAAACAGCCGCCACCACTGTCTCAGTGGTATGAAAATCCCTTCTCTTGGCCCCATGGGACACAGAAATAAAAGCAAAGCTCACACCTTAAAAGGAGGGGAAGAGAGGGAATTATTTAATCCCTTCCAGCCTGTGGTCATTCAGAGCTGAGTTTAATTCTCACAGGTTTAAGAATGTATTTTCCCTATGACAGTAAACCAGCACCATCACAGAACAAACCCAATCACAGCACAGCTCCTACCCTGCCATCCCTTTAAGGATGTCCAGAGGAGTTTTTTTCCCCCCAAAATTCAATAATTTTCCTCTTTTTGCCCATCCTGAAGCTTCATGTCCCAATTTTTCCTGTTTCACAGTTTTTCTGTGCTGGTATTTGTCACTAAGAGGTGAAAGTTGGATAAAGCCCAGCAGCTGACCCAGGTGTGAGGCAGAGCTCAGCCACAAATCCTGCAGCCCTTCTGAGCAGTGGGATAAAGGGGATTTCCAGAACAACCCTGGAGAAGGAAGGAGGTCAGGGTCTGGTTAGAAAGTTAGAAGGATTTTGATGGGATGAATTTTTTGGGTGCTGGAGCTCAGGAGTGCCACCAGAAGCTCCCACGGGGATATTTCACAGAGATGCACTCGGAACGCCTCAGATTCCAGAACCAAGATGAGGAATGGCAAGGGATGAAGGCCTCAGCTGGGCTGGGCTGGCCCAGGAGGGCCCAGGGAAGGGAATGAGGGGGATTAGGTGGGGAGGCAGGATGGACTCACTTCCTGTTCCTTTTCCTGGCGCGGCTGAACGCCTCCAGCCCCTCCGTTAGTGTCTTCAGCTTCTCCGGCTCCACCTGGGGAAGGATGGACACCAAACTCGTTACCCAGAGCAGCAAATGCCCCCTTCCTGCTCTGCCAGCCCAGGGATGCCCCTCCAGCAGGGCAGCAACATCACCTGGAGCTGCCCACCCCTCCCACATCCATCCATCGCTGGAATTTCTCACAGCGGCAACAGAAACCCAAATTTGGGACACTCATGGCACAAAACTGAGGAGAAGAATCTTTTAAAGCCCTTTCTTGGCAGTGCTGGTGGAGTGGCTCACTCTGCACTGCCTTCCCACATGGATGTTACACCTGGAATTCTGAGTGCCTGGGAATGATGATCCCATTTGGGCACCAAAGTGTTCCCATCACCGCCAGCCCCTGGGTGAGGAATTCCAGGTCTCTGCTCAACTCATGGCACAGCCAAATCCATTCCCATTCCAGAAGGAAATCCTTCTTTGCCTTCTCAATCCAGGAATCTTCACCAGAGCTTTATTTATTTGTCTTAAAATCAGTTATTTTAATTATTCTTATTTTTTTTTTTTTACTGATCAGGGATGAATTTGGGCACGTACTCAAGAGAACTGGGAATTTAAACCTTGAATATTTTAAATTGAAGCAATTTCAAGCACTGTGTGGGCACCAGTAAGTCCCAGTGTAAGCAATACAAGCAGAAAATTAATGATAACATCTCTGTAATTTCATCATTTGCATCTCAATACATGAAGCCACATCTCTCTGTTATTTTGATCTGGCTCAGTCATTCCTGCTGGTAAAAACAAAATCAGATATTTAGAACACATCAACCTAAAGGAAAAGAAATGGTTCAGTTCCTGTTTCTTTGCTACATCTTACTTGACATTTTCCATAAATACAAATGTATTGAGTGTGTGCCTGTACACAACCTGGAAATGAAGTGGGAATGCAAATTCCCTCCAAATTCAGCCTTCCAATTCCTAAATAATTTATATTCACCACAGGTCTGACGTGTGGACACGACAAGGTGGAGGTCATGAGTGAGCAGTTGCCAAAATCTCTTGAAATAATGCCCAAAATTACACATTCAGACCAGATTTCCATGTCTTAAAGTCACACCTGTGCTAAAGAAATTGGGAATGTGCTGATCCAGGCACTTCCAGGAATCATTAATGGAGAAATCTGCACTTGGAGAGCTGAGATTTCAATTTTCATGAAATAAATTCAATTCTGCCACAAATTGTAGCGTTTTTCCCTTAAAAGCTGCTCATTTTAATGCAAATATTTCCAATAACTCCTCCCCTCACTGGATTTTGGAAGAACACAAACTCAGGAGAAACTGAGAACCTGGGGAGCTTTTCTAAGGACAAGCATGAGAGAAAAGGAATTATCCCTATCCACGATGGAAATGTGGAACAAACACATAAGGAACAAACTGCCAAGGGCTGCCAGGAGAAAAATTGCAAAGTTCCGTGTAAATAATGTTATCAAGAATTAATATCATGTTTGGGAAACAAATGACCTCTTAAAGCAACAAAAAGATCTTCATTATTGGCATTTTGTGATGGTTATACATTAAAAAAAACACTTGGGTTTTTTGGGAAGTATCAAATTGCTACAAAACAGGGTATGGAAAGCAACTCCAACAGAAATCACAATTAATAATCATCAATATCAACACCAGATCACACACAGATGGGAGGAATCCTCCCTGTTCTACCTGCAGCACCAGGAAGGCTCGGTTTAGCCAGCCCAGTTTAACCCAGCCCAGTTTAACCCCTGGAAAATCACACTGAGAGCAGGATTTGCCCTGGTAAAATTCACCATGAAAAGCTCCCACAAAACCTTTGATTGCTCTGGTTCTGTTTAGGTGATGAATAATAACCAAGGTGGGTAATAATCAAATTAATTGCTTAATGAGATACAACTCCTCTGGTTTGGGATTAGACTCAGGCTTCTCCTTTTCCTCCCAGAAATTTCTGCTGCACTTCCTTGGGCTCCTCTAATTTCCAGCAGCCAAATCCAAGGAAAAGAAGTGCAAAATTCCTGCTTTTCCTGTCTGGATCTCCCAAACAGATCCATCATCCCATTAAATACCTGAATGCCCAAAGTCTTTTAAATGGAGAACAAAAACCAAATAATAAACAATCCAAAGAGCAGAGAATGTACAAATCCCAACAGCAAATTAATGTAACACAGGAGGGCCACATTTGGTTACACAAAGACTTTAAAGATGTTTTCAGGAAGCTCCAGAGGAAAAGGAATTTTCCCAAGTGCTGCAGGTCACTCCCACCATGGGCTGGTGCAGAATTCCTGAGGAATATTTGGTTTCCAAGGGTGTTTCTTTGTGGTTTTCCAGGTGATTCCTTCTGGTCTGGTGTGGGTTTTTCCCTGTGTATCCCACCTTCCACCCTCAGCTCCTGCCCTTTGGAATGGCTGCTCACCCCACACTTCTGGATGAAGGAATTAAAGACATTTCTTCCATATTTACATTTAAAATGATTAATTCAAGGTGATGTGATGTCAGAGGTGATCCATGATGTGGGAGTTCCTCACGGAGAACTTGGACTGGTCTCCACCTTGCTGTGAGCATTCCAGGGATCTGCTTCCCTGGTTTGGTGTTCAGTACCCAATAAAATGGGTGCCACTGGATTTCACACCCCACAATCCCCACACAATGCACAGAAACCCCAGCACAGCAAAGCTTTGCACAGATCCAACAGCACATCCTGGCAGCCACACATTAGGGAGGAAACGTGAAATTGCTCAGGAATGCAGGTAAGAAAATCCCCCTCTTTACACAAGTGAACCTTTCATTTCTATGCAACATTCACAGAGATTTGGACACACGGATTCTGTTCATCCACAAAAGCACACTGGGAATGGGAATGTTGCTCCTGTGCTCCTGACTCAGACAGGGATACTGAACATGGAATTCTTCCGGTTTTGTTTCAGCCCTAAAGGTTTGTGATCCTCCAGCTCCTAACCTGACTGGTAACTCAGGGCTCTGAGCTTCCTGAGGATGAGCTCTGAAACACTCTCCTGCTTTGGGCTGGGATGGATTAATCCATGGAAAGCTCTGGAATATTCAGCACTTTCACCTGCCAAGGGACACTGAAGCTCTCCTGCTCTGGGGGTGAAACCACAGTGGAGGAGCATCCAGGATTTACAGCTCCAGAGGGGAGGGGCTGGGATGGAATTCCCAGAGCAGCTGGGGCTGCCCCTGGATCCCTGGAATGTCCAAGGCCAGGCTGGATGGGACTATGGAGCAACCTGGGACAGTGGGAGGTGTCCCTGGGCATGGCAGGGGTGGGATGGGATGAGTTTCTTGTCCCTTCTCTCCTCTGGGTATCTGCTCCTGGCTGAATTTTGGGGAAAGGAACACTTTGGTGTAACCCACTCTCCTCAGTTTTAAGCGATTTGATTTCTTTGTGTCACTGACAAACCTTTATTTCCTTAAATCTCCACTTTCTGCTTATGCATTTTAAAATTTTTTAATATTTCTAGGTGGAGGATGTGCAGCATTTTGTAAGAACTACAAAGATAAAATGTTACACGAGCAGTGGAGACCAGATTTGGGAGAATTTTTCATAATAAAATTACCAATAACTCCTTGATAACTGCATTTCCTGTATATTCCCCAACAAGCACATGATTTGTTAACACAAAAGAAGAATTTTAGTATGAAAGACCAAATTGGAACACTTTCCTTATTACTAAATGATGATCAAAACCTCCTTTAGAGTTGGAAATGTGTGTGCATTTCCTGTGAGAAGTGTGTGTCAATCAGCAAGATTTCACTCATTAAGGATTCCTCAATCTGATGAGGCCACTTCTCCTTTTTGCAGTTTCAGCACTTTCAGGTATTTCCGTATCAGATGCTTTGGACACAGCCAGGAATTTGTCTGAACACACCACCTAAGTGAGAACCACTTCTTGTTAACACCAAAAAATCATTTAGCAAAGCCCAAACTTAACCTGTCTCGTGGCCCTGGCAGGAAATGAAGGGGAAATTCAGCTCTACAAGCTACAGCTAGGAAAAAAACGCCATTAAAAGAAGAGACAAAATAAAGACAAAATTTTGATTTGTGTGCCGGTGGCAGGGGGGGGAGAAAGAGAGATGTGCATAGAGACATAAATATACCTTCCCCTCCTCAGCGTTCTGTTGGCATGAATTGTGAACCTCTTCTTCTCTGCCAAGTTTGCCAGGCCAGGAGGTGAGTCCTTTGATCTGGCCCCAGACCAAGTCGCCCACGTTAAACGTCCTGGGCCTGTAGTGGATGAGCTCGTGGGACGAGGGCGACTCGGGGTTCCGCAGCTCCTCCTCGCTGCTGATGCTCTTAGCATCCGAGGGGCTGGGCACGCACCCGTTAATGCTTTTGGCATTAAAATCTCCATTGTAATGGATGTAGTCTTTCACTAAGGAACTCTCCAAGCTATTGGAGGAACTGGGGGATTGCTCTTCCAGGATCAGGTCTTGTTTGGAAGCGTTGAGCAACTCCCCGAAGGCCCTGTTGGGCTGCGGGCGGTTCCCGTTGATGTGTGCACATCGTTCCACAGTGTTCTCCAGTCTTTCCTTGAAGCTCATCATAGTTCTTTTGTAATTGTTATACCTGAAATTCTCCTCCAGCGCCTTCTCGCTCTGACAGTTCCGCTGCGCCAGCAGGGCCTGGTGCTGCTCCCCCTGCAGCAGCGCCGAGGCGTTGTTGGGCCTCTCGTGGCACGGGCTGCCGTGGACGTGGGCCGAGTGCTCCAGGAACTCCTCGCATTTCCACCTGCCCATCTCCCCCACGGGGCTCTGCTCCCCTTCCCACTGCTTTTTGGGCGTGTTACAGGCGGCCGCTTTGTAATACTCGTAGCCGTCCCCCTCGCCGGGGCCCTTGCCGTGCTCCGCGTTCTTGGGGCCCCGCGCGCCGCGGCCGCCCCGGGCGCGCCCCTCGTGCTCGGCGCCGCGGCCGTGCGCCGCGCCCGACAGGTTCAGGGGGTCCCCGATGGAGGCTGTGAAGGCACTCATGGCACTCAGGGCGGGGATGGGGCTCGGCTGCGTGGAGCTGGAGCCGGCCGTGGTGATCACCACCGGCACCCCCTTGCTGGCCGCGTCCACCACCGCCTTGTAGATGGCGTCCACCGAGGCGTCGCCCGCGGCCGCGGCCACGGCGTTGTTGGGGGTGTCCTTGGCCTGCTGGCCCAGGGAGGGGTCAGGTCTCTGCTGCAGCTCGCAGGGGGGCTCCTGGAAGGGAGGAAGGAGAGCGCTGGAGCTCTCGGGAAGCGGCGCCATGCCCATCTGGGTGATCATCCTTTTGTTGAGGACGGCGGCGTCTTCCTGCATCCTCACCTAGGGAAAGGAGAGACAGGATGGGAACTGATGCTGGAACTCCAGCTGGATTTCAGCAGATAAACTCTGTGGTTATTCACTACAGCACATTTCCTTTTGTTATGCACCAGGTACAAACTGAACAAGGTAGAGAGAGAATTAAGGGCCTGATTGAGAGGAAAACAAAGCCCCTTTCTCAGGCTTTGTGTCAGCAGGCTCCTGTTTTCTCTCAAGTCCTAAACACCAGGGTCAGAATTCTTGACTCAGAGACACAGGATGGTTTGGGTGGGAAGGGACCTCAAAGCCCAACAAGTGCCACCCCATGCCACAGGCAGGGACACCTTCCACTGTCCCAGGCTGCTCCAAACCCTGTCCAGCCTGGCCTTGGACACTTCCAGAGATCCAGGAGCACCCACAGCTTCTCTGGGCACCCTGTGCCAGGGCCTGCCCACCCTCCCAGCCTGAATTCCTTCCCAATTTTCCACCTAAATCCCCCCTCTGACAGTTTGAACCCACCCCTCCTTGTCCTGTCCCTCCAGTGCCTCTCCAGCCTCCCCACAGCCCCTCCAGCCACTGGAGGATGCTCTGAGGCCTCCTGGGAGCCTCCTCTTCTCCAGCTGAGCTGATCCAACCCAGCCCCTTGCTGGAGCACAGCACCACAGCCAGGCGGGCTCTGTGCAGCTCCAGAGAGGAGAGACCTCAACTCCACAACCTCTGGGTTCTGCCCTCAGTTCCTCTTCTTTCCTTCCCAGACCCCAGCATTGCTTCTGTCCCTGTGTGCTCCTCAGGGAGTTCCTGAATGCCACCACTGTGCTTTTGGAATTGCTCCACAATCCTATTTGCCCCTTTGCTGTGTGCCTTTCCCATGGCATCCCCAGTATGCCACACCCCTGCGCTCTAAGCTGCGAGAAATGGATTTATAAAGAATTTTAAATTTGATAGAAAGTTTATATGGTTTTGTATATTTGTATGTAAATACTGAGATAAGGTGTGTTGGCTTAAGAAGATGATTATCTGTGGAATAGAGATGATATTGCTGGGAGAAAGATTGAATTGGAAATAAATTTTAATAAGTTGTAATATATGTTTTTGTAAAAAGACTCGATATTTTAGAGAATTAGAATTGTGAAAGATGTATTGTAGTAAGATTATGTGGGAAAAAACATGATTAGTGTTAGAAATAATAGTAATATTGTGTAGCAAATGTTAATAAGTTAAAAAATATTTTTATAGTATTGTAACTAAGAAATAAGTTCATTTTTAAAAAAATAGTGTTGAGTTTTATATTTTTTGTGTTTTATTACTTATTGAGAGTAATAATAGAATAAAATCTGTTAAAATATTTTAGAAAATAAAACTAAGAAAACCAACACTAAGCCACAGCAAACTGGCACCTCCAGATTCAACCACCTGAACTTTTGCTACTCCTCATCACATCCACAGGCAGGGAACACAATATCAACAAGAGCACACAAAAAAAACCTGCAAAAATTTTCCACAGGGAAAATATTCCAAAAGCCCTTTAACTACTTACTGTGACTGTTTCTATAACTGGAAATGGGACAGAAAAAATTACTGGGCTAAAGCCACCAGAATTCCTACAAGAGAGGGAACAGGCAGAGAACTGAGATTTTTCAGGGGAGCTTCTCCCCAGCTCCTTTTTCCTCCTGGAAGGGTGGAAGCACTGCCTGGCCCTTCTGCCTTCCTCTCCTCACACCTGCACTTGTGCAGCAATGCTGAGCAACAACAAACCCCTACCTGCACCCTGGCTCTGTCACCTGGTTTTGCTCTGTTTAACTCCAACCTGAATTAGGAATAATTGTGTTATGTGGAGAGCAGGCAAGTCTCGTTTTTGCCCAGCTTGTCATTGTTTATTCGCTCCCATCCCTGTTTTTCCAGGCTGCACAATCCCCATCACAGCTCCTCCATCCCATTGCAGTGGGAATGCGAGAGGACTGGTGCACACAGTCACTCAGAATGACCTATTAATTACTAATTCTAATTACTGAAAATTGCTGCTGAATTATCAAAATGGGCTAAACAGGAATTGATGGTAAATTCTGTGGGATGGAAAAGAGATCTGTTAACATTCTATAGTGATTGTCAGCATATAGAGGAACTTTTTCTCAATACATGCAACATAACTCTTTCCAAAGCAACTAAACCCAGTTCCTAAGGAGAAAGGGATAAAATTTCAATAACAAATGTTCCTGATTTGCAAAATCCATCAGCTACTGAAAGGATATATTCTATGCAATAAATGTATTTACATTAATGTAATTATATAATTGATATTGTCTTAATCAGCAAAGAAACCAAACTCTGGAGGATGGAATTTTACTGCCTGAGAGCTGCACACTTGCTTGAATATTGATTTACTTTTGTTTTCTACCTGGAAATTCTGGAACAGACACGCCATGGGGTTTGGGTTGTTGGCTGGGCCAGGAATTTGGGGCTGGCCCTGAAAGCCCTGCACGTTCTGGTAGCCCTGGAGAAGGTGCTGCTGCTGCTGCTGCTGCTGCTGCTGCTGCTGATTTGAAGGAAACATCTGATTGTTGTTGAGGAGTGACTGGAGATGGCTGAGCTGATGGTTGTTCAGAGTAGTGTTCAGAGATGACATTTCCCCTGCAAGGCAAGCACAGGCAAACACCACTCAGCAACTCCCTGCACTCCAATCCCACTGAGTGCCAAAAAACCTCTGGAAAACAACCCTGCTCCCTCCATCCCCTGGGAATGGGGCTCTCCTGCTCTTAAATTCTCCAATATTGGGTCTTTTGTGTCACCTCTCCTGACTCCTGGGACAGCAGGGATGGCAGGAGGAGCTTCTGTGGAATCCCAGGCCTTGGAATCTCACTGGAACACTGCTGGGGTGGTGATGGGGATGAGGAGGGGAGAGGGAGAGAATGAGAGAAACATTTAAACCCCAAACAAAGTGAGTTTTTCACCAGCTGTGAAGGAGAAAGGGCTGTTTGGCTCAGCCATGTCACACAACACCCTAAACAACACATTTTTTATGTTCTAGAGTAAAAGTTGAATTAACATTTTTTATTACATGAAAATTTCACTTTACATGAACGTTTTACCTCTTAAAAAAACCCCACACTGTCAAACCTTACTGTACGAAATAATAAAGCTTAAAATACATCAATTTGCTGGTTTGTTTCTTTTCTAAACTTAAAATCTTGTGTTTTCCTTAAAAGTTCCATTTGAAAAGTCACTGTTAGATGCATTTTGTATGGAAAATGCCAAGTAGGTTGGGTTCTCTGTAGCCATTTAGGTCGGGGTGAGGCATTATTTAATTATTATTTCATTCCCACCAGGAGTAGATTACAAACAGAGGAGTACCTACTCTATTATATGTTTTTGGTAAAAATAAGTGAAAAAATCATCACCCAGGAGGGAAAACCTTTGTATTTAAGGGGTTTTTCATCACGTGCTTTGGGATGTTGGTTGTTTGCCATCTCCAACACAGCTACTCCTGCTAACCCTGTGCTGCCACAGGCACTCCCAGCTCACCCAGGGACGCTCCTGAGCTGCCACTCCTTGAACAATGAAATAAATCCAGTTTCTCACACAATTTTCAGGTGGATTTAGTTTTTAGGTGGCAGGATTAATAATTTCCAAGATCAGTATTAAACATTAAAGAAGGAAAGCAGAACGTGATTTTAATTTCTAACAAGAATGTTTGCTCAACAAACAAGCTCCAACAACACCAAGAAAAAAAAAAAAAAGAAGATAAAACCAGAATCTGAAATTATGAATCTGAAAATACTGTGTCCAGCTCTGGCTCCTCAGCTTGGGAAGGACATTGGGATGCTTGAGTGCATCCAGGGGACAAGGAGGCTGGAGAGGGGCTGGGAACACAAACCCTGAGAGGAACCCCTGAGGGAGCTGGGGGTGCTCAGCCTGCAGAAAAGGAGACTCAGGGGTGCCCCCATCACTCTCACAGCTCCTGAAAGGTGCCTGTGCTCAGCTGGGGCTGGGCTCTGTCTCCAGGAACTGACACACCCAGAGCACACAGCCTCGAGCTGCGCCAAGGGAAATTCAGGTTGGATATCAGGAAAAAGTGATAAAGCTCTGGAATGGCTGCCCAGGGAGGTGCTGGAGTCCCCATCCCTGGGTGTGTTTAACACAGCCTGGATGTGGCACTGGGTGCCAGGGTTTGGCTGAGGGGCTGGGGCTGGGTTGGACTCCACGATCTTGAAGGCCTCCTCCAACCTGGTGAATCGTCCCTCCCCAAACCAGCTCAGCTTTTGTTTCCCCCAAGCTGCACTCACCCAGCAGGCCGGTGCCCAGGAGAGGGTTCAGGAGCTGTGGCACCACGGAGCTGTTGCTGACCTTGGCGGGCCCGGGTGCACCACCAGAGATGCTGAGGAGCGTTTCTGCCATGGACACCACGGCCGTGCCCCCGCCCAGCGCCGACACCGACAGCGCCGCCACCGCCGCCGACGTGGTGCTGGTGGTGCTGGTGGTGGCCTGCGAGGAGGTGGCAATGGCCACCTCGGGGTGGCCACCCGAGCTCAGGACACCCCCCACCAGCTGCGGGTTGAGGGCCATGAGCGCCGAGGCGCCGGGGGCGGCGGGCAGGAGCAGGGGGTTGGCGGCGGGCTCGGGGAAGCCGGGGATGGGCGCGGGCAGCAGGGGCTCCACCCGGCCGCCCTCAGGCAGCGGCTCGGGGGGCGCGGGCGCGTTCTGCTGCTGCTGCTGCTGCTGCTGCTGCTGCAGCAGGTCGGAGATGGAGATGTTGAAGGATGGCACGGGGAGCATGGCGGCTGCCTGGGCCTGGTTCTGGAGCAGGGCCGCCAGCAGCTGGAAGTGCACGGGCTGCAGGACCTGCCCGTCCACGTCGCCGGAGAGGAACGCTAAAGCAGCATTGACGTTCGGGTTCAGGAAACCCAGAGGGTTGAGGTTGACCTCAGACTTGCCTTCTCCTGCTGAAGGCTGGAGGATGTTTAGGAGGTTCTGGTTCAGGAGATGTTGCTGATTCACCGGCAGAGAGAGAGGCAGGGAATTGAGGAGGTTCTGATTCAGAGGATGCGGCAGATTGTTGTTCGAAGAGCTGTTCTGCGGGAAGTGGAGCGAGTGTTCGTGGCCAGCGAAGGGGAACTCGCCCCCCATGGGCAGCTGGCCCTGCTGCAGAGGGGTCCCCGCTGCAGTAGTGACAATGACACCGTCCTGGAGCACAGACGTGGTCTTGGTGATGGCAGCTTGGCTGGCCCCAGCGATGGCTATCGATGAGGACGGGCCCAAACCCCCTGGAATGGAAGAGCAGCAATGTTAACGGGGTGCTGCCTGCTGGGGACACCTCCAGGGCACACGGCACCAGGCTCAGCCCAACCTGCCACGGGAAAAGGGGCTGGGGGATCCAAACTGAAGCACTTGAAAAACAGGAATGGATCTGCCATGAAATGCTCCAGCCACTCTGTGCCGCGCCCCATTGGAGATTATGGCACTGTGCACTTGTACTTCCCTAAAGTTCTTGGAGAAGGCTTATAACAGCATTAATTCACATACAATCACAGATTTTCAACAGCATAAACCCAAAACCAACCATGACTTAACAGAGTTAGTCATGGACCAGGTTGGAATTAACCACCAGGAGGAAGGATCACAGGAACGATGCTGGGTGAAACACTGAGTCCATGATCCACTTCCAGTTTTAATTCATTTGGATTGAATGGGTTTTGGATTTTAGATTATTATTTAGGGCATTGTTTTGGAGTCCTGAATTAAAAAAAAAATACATGGTATGATGAGACTACTCCAGGTCAGCAGGAATTCACAATTTGTAAAGGAAAATTGTAAATTGGGGTGGTGTAAAATCCATCACTTGGATGAAAAGAAAGGGCAACTGGGTAAATTTACCATGAGAAGGCTACAAAGAAAGAGTAAAAAAGTTCATTTGGATATCTTTATACCCCTTTAGCAAAGCTGAAATATAAATTATTATTATGTTTTTACTTAAGGCAGTTTTGAATTGACAGTGGTCCCTCATATAGCTCTTAGGATGAGAGAATGAAAGGCATCAATAATCACAAAATATCAATTCCCATTTTTCTGAACAAATAGGCTTTAAAAAGGGATTTGCCAGCACACTCAACTGAAAAGAACTGAGCCAAACCTTTACCACATTTTAAACTAAAATAACCATTTTTTAAAGTGCTGTAATGTTGTGATAACTCCAAGAGGTACAAAATGAACACAGAACACTTTGCACTGCCCTGAACCCAAGAGAACAAATCTCACCCATCTCTCTCCCAGTACCATTATCATGTTTCAGAGCAGAAATTAAATAATAAAGTAACAAAAGGTGAGGTGAGGTGAGAGCAAAGTGCAATTGTAGAGCAGAGCAAATCCCACTCTGGGTGAGTGGGTCAAATACCTTCATCTTCACAAGAAGCAAATTTTATTCATGTATTTTTAGAACTAAAATCAGTATTTAGAACTAATGCCCCAAAGATTTAAAACTCATGAGAACTCTCAAAGACCAACCTGCAGATTTAAGCAATTCCCACTGGAAGAATCAGCTGTACCACTCCCCCTGTATGTGTTAGGGAGCACACAGAGAGATTTTTAATTCAGGCATGAGGAAATTATTCTAGAGAGCCTTCCTGAATACCAACTCTGACTTGGGTATTTTCCTCATCTGTGTTTGTAATTTATTCCTGCTCCTGTTTCCCATTCTGCTCAGGTAAATGACCCCATGCAAGAGGATTTGCTGTGCAGCAAATCTCAAAGTTGGAAAACTGCTGCCAGGTTTTGGGGAGAAATGGCTCTGTTTCCTGACCCCCATCTTCTGAGAGGTCCAAAGTGCATTCAACACCTTTCTCTAGATTAATTAAGTTATTGCTACTGAGTAAAAAAAAAAAAAAAAAAGTCTTGATGGATACTGAGTAGGAGGCAGAAAATGTGTTCTTATTTCAATCCAGACTGGAGAAGTTGGGAGTCAGAGAGGGGATGAGCAGCCAGACTTGAGCAGGAAAATAAAACACCAATAAGTATCCTCCCCAGCCTCTGTCCAGCCTGGCACAGCAGGAATTGGGCTGGAGAAGTCCTGGACTGGGTGTATTTACAGAATTTACAGCTGCAGCTGGGGACAAATTTCTCTGTGGCACCAGAGATCAAAATACCATCCCAACAAGTCAACATTCAATTGTGAGGACATCCATGCAAAGTCATTTTCACTGGAATACAGAGCTGTGAGAGCTTCCAAATGGCTAGCCCCAGAGCAAAGGACAGAATGGTGACAACACCCCCAAAACTCCAAAACCCCCTAAGCTCCAAACCCCCAAAACTCCAAGACTTCAAAACCCTTAAAACTCCAAAATCCCAAAACTCCAAAACCCCCAAATCCCAAAACTCCTAAAACTCCAAAACCACTCAACTCCCAAAGCTCCAAAACCCTAAAACCCCTAAAACTCCAAAACCTCAAACATCCACCACCCAAGGGTTTTCTGTGCCCACCCTCAGGCTCTACGATGACACTTGGGAGGTTTTGGATGAGAAATACCAACAGGAGTTGAACACCAGAAGGAAATCCCAGCTGGAGTTCCCAGTTCCACAAACACGGGGCATTTGGGATCCAGGGAGCCCAAGCATGTGTGAGCTCAGCAAACAACAGTCCTTAATACTCAGAGTGGAAAATGAAGGAGCCAGACTAAAAGCCATGAAAGCCCAGGGCAAACCCGGCTCCTGCAGCCACAGATTCTGCCAAAGGTTCTTCTGCCACTTGTTGGGAAAAATGAACTTGGCAACACAGTGGAAAGAAGAAATATCCAGAATGCAGCAAAAGCAGAGCTATTGTTTACTCACAGGGTCAGAGAAATGTTTTGGGAGCAAATAAATAGCAAATAAAATTTATTCCTGATTTTATTTATGAGCATTTTTAATTCCACTTTCTGTTCAGAGCAGGTTCATTTTCCTGTCGCATTTTAGCTGTGTTCCTTTTCTTAAAGCACTGCTTGACAGGTGTTCTTAAGCAAGGACAATAAAATAAATGGGTATTATGGAATCAATTTGTGTTTGAGAAGAGTCACTTAAAATAAAGAAATCAGAGTGGAAGATATTCATCATTAGTATCTCAGAATTGTTCTTCCTAACCATAGATGTATTTTCCAAAAGGACTGCATTTAGAGTGTATCAATTAGAGAAGAATATTTCAAGTGCTATTTTACAGATCTTTTCCCTGTGAGAAGCTCTCCATTACAAATCCCAGTATTTAAATAATCTCAAAAACACAGTGCTGGAATTTGTGAGAAAAAACTACCCACTAAAGCAGGTGTGAGAAGCACTGAGAGAAGTGGAAGGGCAGAACTCACTCATCAGCCATTACCACCTGAAACATTTTTAGAATTGAACACAAATAAATGGTATTGTGAAAAATGCA
The DNA here is from genome assembly GCF_012460135.2 of Molothrus ater. Classification (NCBI taxonomy): domain Eukaryota; kingdom Metazoa; phylum Chordata; class Aves; order Passeriformes; family Icteridae; genus Molothrus; species Molothrus ater. Next base: position 36,142,722 of record NC_050484.2, on the reverse strand, counting down.
TATTTTATGATTGGCTTTTCACAAATATTAAAATGAATATTATATGTGTTGTGTTAGAAAGTAATGCTGTATTAATTCTCTTAGGTAGTGTGTTAAACATAGTTTTAGGGTATTACAAAATGTTAAAATAGAAACGATGCTATGTAGGATACTTTTTTCTAAAGGAAGGACTTGCAGTGAAATAGCAGCCACAGGACACCTGAATCTTTCAGATTAAGAGAATTTATTGCTCCATTATCAGGAGAAATGAACTTCTTCCTGCCTTGAAGGCGCTGTTGGGATTCAGAGGAAGAAGTTGACACTGCCCAGACAGAATCCTGAGTTTGAATGGAATTTATGCATCATGTATGAGATGTATGAATATGCAACAGGCTGTTGTTTATAAGGGTTAATCCTTTGTTAGTGTGTGTCCTTTTTCGGATTTATGCTGCCCAGAAAAAGGTACCCGGACGTCCATAACTCTTTGTTTCTATTGTCTCATACTGTCCTAATTCAAATTGTCCAAATTATTATTACTCTAACTGTATTACTATTTTTATAATAATTTTATTACTATTAAACTTAAATTTTAAAACAAGTGATTGGCGTTTTTCACAGTATCAATTCCACTTCCTTGCTTTTCAGAGAATCCCAGAATGTTTGGGTTGGGAGGGACCTTAAATCCCATCCAGTGCCACCCCTGCCATGGGCAGGGACACCTCCCACTGTCCCAGGCTGCTCCAAGCCCCATCCAGCCTGGCCTTGGACACTTCCAGGGATCCAGGAGCAGCCCCAGCTTCTCTGGGAATTCCATCCCAGCCCCTCCCCACCCTCCTCCCAGGCAGGAATTCCCAAAATTCCCATCCCATGGGAAGCCATTCCCTGCGTCCCATCCCTCCAAGTCCTTGTAAATAATCTCCCTCTGCACATCCATTGAAACCACAGCCAGCTTTGCTTAGATTGGACATTTTCTTGGCTGCTTTTGTAATTTTGAACCTTTCAGGTTTTGGAAAGCCTTGTTGGAATGTCGCTTTCCACTGCTTGGTCATTCAGGAACTCCTCACTCCCCTCCTGGTGCAGCTCCCCAGCTCGGGCAGCAGAAATCTGCAGGATGCTCTCAGAACCCCCAGAGGGAGTGGAGAGAGCTGACCTGAGGTCAGGAGGGTGTGAGAGCACAGAAAACACTCGGATATTTGAATTACCACCATCTCAGAGGGGTTGTGACACCTCACGGGGTTCCCCCAGCCACGCCTGAGGTGTTCCAGAGCTGCTGCCACAGCGGGGTGAAATTGGAATCAATCACAAATTAGAGATAAAACCTCAGAGCCTGCATTAGTGGGGAGATTGTTCAAATTAGGGATTTCCAGAGCTCCCCCTTGGAAAGCACAGCCTGAGTCCTGCAAGATCCCAGAGCAGGAGTTCTTGCTGTCCCTCCCCACCCCTCACCTGCACACCTGGAACCAGCAGTGACACATTTTGACAGTTCTATTCCCCCTCTTCCTCCTGGAATGGAAAACATTGAAGATCCTTATCTGATATCTCCTTTATTACACTGCCTACAGTTCCAAAGAAACCATAATTCAGCAGTTAAGCACAAACTGCTGTCACTCATTCTCCTTCTGGAGATGCTGCAGTGCCCTGAGACAGCCCAGAAATCACCAAAAACGGCCCAATAAATCAAATATCCCCATCAGAACCAGTAAAAATCCTCACCTGCCCTCCTGCACAGCACTCCATGGCCCTGGAGTGTGCTCTGCTGGGAGATATTCACCTGCCTGCCCATAATTCCTGTGCACCACACTCCATGATCACAGGGGGTTTTCAGGTATAACAAAGCTGAAATCCTTGAAATCTGAAAAATTTCCCTAAAATTTTGGGGGAAGGGCAAAAAGCCCAGAACTATTTTTTTGGGGGAAGGGCAAAAAAGCCCAGGACAACAGAAGTCCATAAAATTAGGCTTTTTAAATTTGATAAAATTAGGCTTTTAAAAAATTTAATAAAATTAGGCTTTTTAAAAAATTAATACAATTAGGTTTTTTTTTTAATTTAATTTTTAGAATTTAATACCTGTCCCAGTTTCAGTCTTGGCTCTTCTCCCTGCCCATCTCCTGTGATTTCTGCATTTTCCCATCAGTGCTGGGTTGGAAATTACTTGGAGGAAAGCGTTGGGATGTGCTCAGCTGCCAGCAGAGCAGTGTTTGAGTAGAAAAGAGTCAAGAAAACAGCACATGAGTGCAGGAGCAGGAACTCAGGATTTTCCCACTCACAGCTGTGGCAGATGCACTGCAAATGAAGGAAAGCTCTCCACTGTGCATTTGGGAAGTTAAAAATTCAATAAAAAGCATTATTTCCTCCAATAATCCCCACTCCTCCCTCCAGCAAAAGCTGGAGCTGCCCACTGGTTCCATTTTCAGCTAAATATGTGTGGGAAATCCCAGGGAATGAATTCAGGTTTTCTCTGTAATAATATCTTTAATAAGACTCATCTTTCTACATTAATTTGTTATTATTTTTTACACACTCCCTGACTTTTATCAATATAAAATCCTAGAAAATTGCATGGCAGTTAAAACACCAACAAGGTAACTGAAAGACTGTCAATTGTTGGCAAATTCAAATTTTAAGAGCTAAAATAACACCAGAAAACCCCAATCAAGCACTGAACATTTTCCTTATTCTTCACAGTTCTTACCTGAAGAGAAAAAAAATCACTTTCCTCTCCCCAAAATAATAACAAGGGTAAATAAGTTATTATTTAGAAATAAGAGTGGGAAAAAGAAGCAACTTTAGTGTAAATTTAAGTTAATTTTTTAATTTAAGCAATACATTTAAGTATCCTTATAATCTTTCCCCAGGAGAGCAAAGAGCCTCTGGATGTTTCTATAAACCCCAAATAATGGGATATTTAAATTTGCTTTATCATTAGAAGAGAAGGTTCTTGCCATCCTGTCTAGGGGTCATTCCAGTTTAGTAAGAAATTTTTTCTCAGACACATTAAGTCCCAAAAAGTTGTCAGATACCTTTCTGACCCTGAAGTCCAAAAGTTCTTCTGATTTTGCAATTCTAGGTTATAGAAAGCAATTCTGGGGAGCAAATCCAGACTTGTTTGGTTTGATTTGTGTTTCCAACAGTTTGCACTGAGGTGATTAAATCAGAGCCTCCCAATCCCTTCTTTGGGGGGTTTTGTTTTCCAGCACCGTCATCCATTCCCAATTTTCTTGGCTGTGTTAAAACAAATTCCTCTCCCCACCCGCAGTAATTGGTGTTGTGCTCCTCCCTGTTTAATTATATTTTACTATTTCTATTCTGTGCATCTCACCAGGAAAAATTCCCATTTCAGGGAAGGAAATTCAGCCTTTTTTTTGCCAAATCTGCCAGTTTCTTGTTAACTTCTGAACTTCTAGACCCAGAGTTTCTCCTATATTATAATATTAATATTTGACACCACTGATATCTTTAATTGCTGTGGTTATTGAGGTTCCCTTAATTTCCCTTCTCAGAGCTTCTATTCCCAAATCTTTTCACTCATTTCCATCCATCCCATTATTTCTGGACATGGATATTTATGGATATGGATATTTATGGGTATTTATGGTTGCTTTCTTAGCAGGATTTGGATGTTGAATGTTCAACATTCAAACACAGATTTCCTACCCCATGAACCACAAGAAAAAGGGAAATAAATAAAACCCTACAATCAAATCCATCACCCAGTGATGCAGCTCCATCCTACAAAAAAATAACAAAATCCACCACACACACCCTGAAAATTACCTGGGAATTAAAGATATTATCTGTGGCAGAAGAAAACAAGAGCTGGAATACCAGAACTTGGTCCATGTGGTTGAAATATAATTAAAAGCTTGGGCAATAAGCAGCTAATTGTGGGGATTCACAGGGTTTTTTCTCTCAGGAGCTATTTCTGAGGAGGAGCTGTTCTGAATTGCTGGCACAGACACAGAAAAGAGATTTAGCAATTAAAATACCTCAAAACAAAGGGGAAAAAAAAACAAGCCACAAACTGAAATATGAACATGGGAGGTTCCTTTGGACATCTTCTTCTGCTGAACTGCTCTGGGAAATTCAGTGTGCGGGGAAGTTGGGAAGCTCCAGCCCCAAAACTGACAGAGCAGAAATCCCAATATTCCTCCTCCAGTTTTGTTACAGAGCTGGATGCAGACTGGCAACTCACTTTTATTTAACAAAAAAAAATTATAATTATACCACAAACCACTCAACATTTCACGTGAGTCTCGTGGAAAGAACATTCCCATTCTCCTGGAAATCCAAGAGAATTCCCCTCTCTGGATTAAAGCTCAGCCCTGAGCTCTGTGCTGCTGGGAGGGCTCACTAAGAGGCTCAGTGAAGGTTTCTGCAGAGTTTTAGGGAATAACACAAAAATAACACAACCTCCTTAGAGAAGACAACATTCTCCAGGCTTTATCAGAAATATTTGGGGGGGAAATAGTAAAGGCAGAAAGATTTTCAGAAAGTTGTGAAAGTAGGTTTTAAAAATAGAGCAAAGAATTTCTAGTTAGTGGTAGTTGTAAAGCTTCAAAGTAGAAAAGTTACAATAGTACAGTAAGTAAGGAGATGAAATAATAGTTTTAGGTTTGGTTAAATTAGATTTTAAAACTGTAAAAATATGTTTAGTAAGATAGTAGAAGGTTTTAAGTTTAATAATGGAGCATTGTGTATTGTTAATAGAAAATATGTAAGTCAGTATTGTTTGAAATAAGTTATGTGTGTTCATAGTGATTGGTTAGAATAATATTATATAATAATTATATAATATATATTATAATAATATTGGCTAGAATAACTATCTGTAAGTTTTAGTAATATGCTATTGGCTAGAAAGTTTTAAAAATGTTTTGTAACAAAGAAATCTTGGGTTGTTGTTGGTAAGACATGAGCTGCTGTTATTTTTTAATTGTTTTAAGCATGTAATGAGACTAATGTTGTAATAAAGTGTAAGGAACGTATCTCAGCCTTTTTACCTTTACTGTTTTCCCCACAGATGTTCAATAAATAATTGAATGCAGGCTGCGTATCCTGCAAGCACCAAACTAAAGGAGCAACTTCAGCAGCAGAGAATGGAACAGCTCCCAGTTTTCCAGCCTCTGCCCACACAGAATTATCTTTTATCTCCAGATAAGGGAAAAAAGTGTCATTGAGGCTTTGGAATTCTGTGGCTCCATCCCCTGTGAGACATTCCCAGAGAGGGGGAACGGCAGGAGGAGTGCCCAGGGTGGGTCATGGCCCAGTTCCTGGTGCTACAGGGATGATGCTGGAGCCTTCCTTCAGGCTTTGACCCATTTGTTCTGTTGTATTTGTATTTTTGGGGGGAAGTTCAGCCTGGATCTGAGTGGGGTCACAAGCGCAGGCTGTGATGGACACAGGAGCACCACGGGAGCCTTTGGGAGTGGTGCAAAGCCCAGCCAAGGTGGCAGCCAAGGGGCTCCTGCCCCAGGGTTGTGTTCTGTGCTCAGTGGGACAGGGAAGGGAATTCCCAGGGCCATCCCAGCCCATTGTTCTGTGCAAAGTCTCAGAAGCTGCAGCAGGAAATGCCCCTGTGCCAGCAGGACAAGGCAGAAGAGCCACACACGGACTGAGAGCTGCTTGTTGTGACCACTCCAGGCAAGAAAAAATGAAACTTTTTCATCACAGGGATGGGGAGAAACCCTTAAAAGTCATCAGGAACCACAACCAGAGAAATACTGGAACATTATTTGACTATAATTCAGCTTTTCTAGAATTCCATTCCATTTTAAAGGAGGAAGCTGAGGAATGCAGAGCGGGTTGCTGCTTAGGTTAATGAGAGGCTACTTGAACACTTTGGTGAGACCTGGGTTTTCATTGCCCTTCAGAAATTTACACCACTACCGTGTTCTAATACTTTGTTCAACCAGTAACATTCGATAAAATTCACATTTTTGAGCTGATTCCTTCTTCCCTCTAAACCCCCAGAGATGATAACAGCAGCAAACCCATTTCCTCTCCAAATCTTCCCTGATGAACAAACCAGGAAATCTCTCCCTACACTCCTCCAAATGTTCACTCAAGCATTTAATTACCACCTTAGTAAAATTACCTCAATAAAAGCAAACACAGGCTTGGCATTCCCTCCTGCTGGCCCTGAAAAGGTTGATTTTGTACATTTTGGTGCTCCCAGGATCTGCTCCAGTCTCTGACACCACCTCTTTAATTCCAGCAGGAAAGAGCTCATGGATCACCTGGACGTGCACTGCTAGGTGAGCCACAACCTTCTGGGCTTGGAGCAGGGCAGGCTGCAAAAACCCTCCAATTTATCTGGAGAAGTGACAAAAGAGGTGTGGGAATGTCCAGAAGTGAATGGATTGTATTCATGGAGAGCGTGTGGAAGTTAGCAGAAGGAAGAGCTGACACAGGAAGCAGGCCAAGATGGTTTTGTCCAGAAAAAGGAAGATAAGTTTTAGTTTACCACTATTTTTTTTTTCCTTTCTGTTTTATTTTCGAGTTTGTGGCTTTCAGCATGAACCAGGTGCACTTTTCACCAGGATAAACTGAAGTTTAACAAGGAATAATGTCCTGGGTTGTAAGATATGTGTGTATTCTATTTCCATCTGTCAGAGGTGGGGCAGTTATCCTCTGTTCATGGGGCAGTTTTTCTTTATCTCTTCCACAGCCAATCCTCCCTCCAGGAGATCTCTGCTGTTCATGGGCCATTAATTATTAATTATCTTCTGTTCATGGGCCATTAATTATTAATTATCTTCTGTCCATGGCCACTGAGTTTCCCTGCATGGCTGATAAAATTCCATCATCCCATGGGGAGATGCTCTGCCCAGGGGAGGAGCCAAGCATTCCTACCTGGGTACAATCTGAGGTTTGGGACAGCACAGCAGCCTCTGCCCACTGCATTCCCAGAGGAGCAGCTTCCTGCTGCCCTGCATTCCCAGAGGAGCAGCTTCTGCTGCCCTGCATTCCCAGAGGAGCAGCTTCTGCTGCCCTGCATTCCCAGAGGAGCAGCTTCCTGCTGCCCTGCATGGCCAGAGGAGCAGCTTCCTGCTGCCCTGCATTGCCAGAGGAGCAGCTTCCTGCTGCCCTGCATTGCCAGAGGGAGCCCAGGCCCATCTCCAGCAGCCCTGGAGCTGCAGAGGAAAACTCCCCCCTTGTGCAGGATCCCTGCTCCAGCAGAGCCACAGCTGGCACTGCAGGAGGGCTGAGCCCCCATGGGATGGGGCTGTGCCACCCCCTGACACACAGGGGGACAGGGACTGCTCTGACTCTGGCAGGGGTTTGTTGGTTTTTTTTTGTTTGTACGATTGCATTTGTATTTTTAATTTTCCTATTTAAGAACAGTTATTCCTATTCCCATATCTTGCCTGGGAGCTCCTTAATCTCAGAAATTACAATAATTCAGAGAGAGGAGGATTACATTTTCCATTTCAGGGGAGGCTCTGCCTTCCTTAGCAGACACCTGCCTGTTCAAACCCAGACCAACATTCAAAACCAGCCATCAGCGATTCCCAAGGACGGAAATCTGTGACAATCCCCGGGCACAGCCACGTACCTGCTTCAGGACTGCTCTGATTGCAGCTGCTCCCGATGCTGTTGGGGATCCCTGGCGTGGAGGGTGCCTGGAGCCTGGCCTGGGCCGGGCTGGGATGTAAGGAGTTCCCTAAGGCCATTCCCGCCTGGGGGAGCATCCCGCAGCTCCCGCCGGCCTGCATCTGGTTGAGGAGCCCCGCCAGGTGGTTGGAGGGGGGAGCACCAGCGCCGGGCCCGAAGCTGGGGTTAGGATTGGGGTTGGGGCAGGGCAGCCCCGGGGGCAGCGCGGGCTCCGCCAGGTGCAGCTGGGCGCCGGGGCAGGGCAGGGCGCTGCTGGAGCCCCCGCAGCCCGAGGAACTATTGCTGCTCCCGTGGGAGCTCTGACAACTCATGGACTGCAGGAGCTGTGACATGGAGCTGATGGGGAAGGAGCTTTGACTTGGCTTTCTTATCAAATCGGACCCAGCTTTGGGAAGGCCAGAGCTGTCCAGCTGAGACTGTCTCAGCAAGCTCAGCACCGTGGTGGTGGGCTGCTTCCTTTTCCTCAGAGGATCCTTTTGCTGAGACATCAATTTATCTCTCAGTGCTGCCCGGCCGCTCTGCCCTTCCGTGGTGGGGAGGAGCACGTTGGCAGCAGGAGGGAACATGGGATTTAAAGTGCTGTGTCCTTCGGTGCTGCCGCCGCTGGCAACAGGTCCAGAATTGCTACTGCTGTTATTGTTGTTACCAGCAAGTTTATTTTGATTTGCTAGCTGTGCTTTGGCTGCTGCTGAGAGTAAACTGCTTGCTGGAAAAGAGGCAGCGTTGTGCTGGTTCAAGATCTGATTTAAAGGCATTCCCAGCAAACCAGGCTGACTCTTCAAGGAACCGCTTCCGGCCGATGCAGCGGGAAAAACTGCATTGTTGGGAGGATTTAACACGTTACTCATTCCAGCAATTAACGGGTTGGGGATGTCCTTGTACTGACTGAGTCCGTCGTGCTTGGTGGAAGGGCTGGATGGCATGGATGGCCTCGGCGACCCTATGGTTGACCTCGGGGACCTGGGAGGGACTTTGATACCGCTACAGGACGACCCCACGGGAGGCAGCAGGAAGTTTCCGTGATCGGACGAGGTGGAAGAAGAGCGCGATCTTTGGGGAGAAGCCTCGATCCTTGCGATGCCGGGCGCCATGGCGTGAACGGGGGACGTCACCGGCGAGGGCGACAGGGACGTCGAAGCCGAGTGCTGAACCCTTTGGACGTGAGCGCCATGGTTGATGTGGGCGGGTTTGACGGTGGGCAGGGGCAGGTTGCTGGGCAGGGGCACCACGGCGGGGGGCATGCTTACATTCATCACGGGTACCTGAGAGTGGACACTCGAGTGGAAGGTGGTGGGGTTCATGATCACGGGGTTCTGGTTCGGCGGTTTGCTGGGAATGGGGTCCAGTATGCCAAGCGGATCCTTCTCGGATGTTAATGGCTTTTTCTGAAGAGCACAAGAAGGCGGTGGAGGAGGCAGGGGTGGGCCTTGGGGGGGTTTATGGTGGAACATTGCTCGTGGTATTTCCATACCAGCCGAAAAGTTACACAGGGGTTTTTTCATGACTGGGCTCTTGGTGGTCAGAGTGGGGGAAAGAGGTATATTAGTCCTTCCAGCCATTGCACAGGATGACTGTATGGGAGAGCCGTGGAGCATGACTGACGGCGGGGACAGAGGCGTCCTGGTCATGTGGATAGGACTGGAGTTGGGCGCTCCATGAAAACTGGGATTGTTCCTCGTGAAGACGTCGGGGCTCCCGAGAGGGTCGGTCCTGGGCGAGATGGAGCCGTCCCCGTAGATCTGCGACCCCGAGGACGCCGGGCTGGGCATCCCCCCGTGACTGCCGCGGTACGGAGACTTCTGCCCCAGTTCATTGCTCCCCAATCTCTGCCTGGGATAGGCAGGATGGAGCTCTGCTTGCTGGCTTCCAGCCATTTCTTGCACATAAAGCCTACCCATGGCATTAGATGCCCCCATCATCAACTTGAAAGGAGTCTTACATTCCGGCATCACAGAATTTGTAATTCCTTCATGTGATTTATTCCTCATCGACCTTGGAGTTGCTGCTCGGGTGGGAACTACTGGCGTTGCACCTGGCATGGGAAACACGCAACAGTTACCACTGGTTGCAAATCCAGTGTCCCACGTTTCAGGGCAAAGCTGCTGAGGGTGAAAACATTCCCAAAAGCTCAGGGAGATTTTGGCTAAACTTTTGCTTCAGCAGAAATAAACCCTCAATCACCAAGCTGGAACGGTGCCTGTCCCCAGCTACACAGCTGTAATTCCATATCCCATAGAAACATGGACCATTTGGAACCTTGTTCCTTGCCTTTTGCCTTTTCCAAGCACCCCCTGCAGCCTCCTGCATCTCCAGCATCCCCCCTCTGGCAGGAGGAGCGGGATGGCTGTGGCAGGGAAAAGGAGCCTCTGGCACCATCTATTGAGGACAGGAGGAACAAAGCCCATCCAGGATTGAGACTCAATTCCCACAAAAAAGGCCCTGCCCCAAATGCTGTCCCTGATGAGGCATCCTGAATGCTTTCTGTTTGTTTTCAGGATAAAAGCCCTGGGGATGTTTGCACATGATGGAAAAATTCCCTGGAAATCCTGCTTTTGAGGCTACACCTTCCAACAAACACAAGACCACCTTCCATCTTTATTTAAGAAGATTTTTTCCCCAATGTTTTACTTCCAGACTAGAAGCACAAGCAGCTCCAAGTCTGGGGCACTTTCTGCCAGTTTTACAGCTCTGGGAATTTGCAATTCAGCTTGCAGTGCTTGGCATGCAGCCTCTGGATGTGCAAAATTCAACTGGAATTGGGAGCTAAAAATTCTGTGTTTAAATGAACCAAGAGGTGCCTCCTCTACTCATCTTTCCTTCAGCCTGGTCAGACAGCACTGACAATCCTGCCTTCATCCTATTTGCTCCAACGAGAGAGAAACAAACATTTCCCCTGTCCCAAAATACAACCAAAGTCTCATTTAGGGGAAAAAACTAAAGGCTGAACTGCAAAATAAAATAATTATGAGAGGCCTCACCTTGAGTGCTGGAAAGAAGCAAATGGTCACATATAAATGTGCAAAAGTTTTGCTTTCAGAGGGATTTATTGGGGAATTTTCTTCTTTGCTTATGCACAAAATTCTGACTGACAGAGAAAGTAAGAGCACAGAAATGTATAAATTACCCCCTTAATTTTCCTGATTTTTTGAAAACAGGAATGTAATTTAACTGCTACTCATTGAAAAAATTAAGCAGGGAAATGCACAGAAACTTGGGGAATTCCACTGTTACTTAAAACCAAAATTACCCTGAAAAAAAAAATTCAAGAAAAGTTTTAAATCCTAAATTTCAATGTGAAAAGGCAGGGGCACATAAGTACTATGAACAGCATGGGTCTCTTAGCATTGGCACTTCTCTAAAATTTATTATTTCTTGGTTGCCTTGCATTTTTTCAGGAAGATCAGTTGGCCAGGTGCTCTCACAGCAACGAGGGGTGCAGAGAGCTCAGGCCTTTTCCCAGGAGCTGCAACCCCAGAGTACAAAAATATAAACTCAGGCCCTTCTCTCCTTTGTCCTGCACACTGGGGTCTGTAATTCTCTTCAGAAGCTGTTCCTGTGATCCTTACAAAGTCCCTAATTTTGGGTGAATTTCTGGGTTTGGAGCTGTTTCGGTGCTAACTTTGCTTTCACCCCAGGTCTCAGGGAACCCGCCTGGTTTTACAACCTTTGTTTGGAGAGTACCTGTCAACTTCAGCCACCAACAAATTTCCTCACTTTTTTAGTTGATGGGGATAATTAAAATGCTAATCCAGGTTGGTGGCCAAAAATAATCCTTGAGAAATGACAGTGGAGATCTCCTCTTGCTGTCTATTCTCCTTTACAATACAATTTCCCATTTAGCCAAGTCCTTAGCCACATCCTAATCCCTTCATAATCACTTTATTCTGCTCCTCTAATTTCCCATGTGACAGAATATCAGACATATTACTACAGTTCCAAAAGATGAGAGCTAATGTATTTTCTTTGTCTAGAACAATCTGATATCTTTTCCAAGAAAATCATGCTCTTAGTCTGGGCTGACCTGCTTTTAGACTCATTTTCTATCTACCTCCATCTCTGCCTACTCCCTTTATTTATTCCTCCAATCTGCTTATTTCTGCACTTGTGGTCAGACTTTGGGGGTGGTTTTGCACAGTAATTATGTGTATAAAAATCAGATTATGACATGATTTCATTTTTACTCACTTGTTCCACCACCAGGACTAGTTAGAACCAGTGAAGGATGTGGTGCTTCCATGCTTTTGTGAAGTGTAGCCACAGCAATAATTTTCCTTTTGTGAATGCATAGTTTGGTGACATCTTCGTCCGCTTTAACATCTTCAGCAGTTCTCTGCTTCACAGCAGCTCCAGGATCAAAATTAAAGACCTGGCAGTGAAAATTCCAGTGTTTAAAAGAATGACTACAGGCAGCAAAGTCACCAAATTCACATAAATTAGGAATTTTATAAGGAGTATAGAGGAATTCTCCTCTGCTCCTATACTGCCCGAGGGATTCCTTGACAGGATGTTTGGAGACAACAAATAAAAAATGAAAATATTTATAATAACTGAGTCAGATCCTCTGCAAGAGGGGCTAAGGCAGAGGGGAGCTGAATTTTATATTTTAAGGTCTAACTTTGGGTGGACACCATTTATTTTAGAGCTCATCTGAACAGAGTTTGAGTCACCAGCATGGGCAGCTGATAAATACGATTGCACCTAGACCCAAAACGATGCTGTGCTTTACCTTGGGAAGAACGAGAGGACATTCTAGGCCACACTTGCACGTTCCATCAGTCAGCAAGTAAGTCTTCACCTGCTCCAAGCAGGATAATAAAGACCCACTGGGACTGCAAAGGAACAGAAATTATGAATATAGACTCGTGTATAGGTCAGGGCTTGTATCTGCTCTCAAGGACAGTGGGTAAAATCACATTTCGTATTTTTTTTCTCATAGTACTTCTTGCTTTTATTCAAGAATAGAGATAATACTTACAACAACCAAAAAAAAACCCAAAAAACCCCAAACATATTTTAAAGGAAACAAAACTGTTGCAGCTGGGTCTCTTTGATGCACAATGTTTGGTTTCATTCAGCTAAAATTTTGACCTTCTCACTGAAATTAAGAAATATTACACCAAGGAGCCAGGCCAGACAGCTCCTGACAAACTGCACTTGGATTTCTCCAACTCCCACCAGAAAATCATTATCTCCACTTCCCAAAATAGGGCACTGGGAACTCTGTTATGGCAAAATCACTAATTCATAATATGAAAAAAACCTTCTCGTGTCCCCAGCCTCTAACTTGCAGATTGCTCTTTATTGCTGGGCCAGCTGAACTGTTTATCCTGAATAAAACACTGGTTATTAATGGCAGCTGTAAATAGCCCTAATTCAAACAAAAACAGCTCAAGTGGAATAGTTTGGATCACAAAAACACTCCTGACTCAAAATTCCAAGCTGTGACGAACTTTGGTGCTTAGAATCCAACCCATAAACACCTCATCCTGCACGAGTCACATCTAAAGCAACATCTGCAAGTGACATTTCAAGTCCTGCTGACAGTTTTAATAAGTCATTTCTTTGCCAGGCATGCCCTGAAATAGTTATTTTTGGGAGAAGTGCTCAGGTTGAATCTGTGTAGCAGTGACAGTTTGGAGGGTGAGGAAGATGAAAGAGCAATCTAAAAATAAAGGTCCAGGTCTGGTGACTGGTCAGGAGTCCAACCTTCCCTGTCTGAAATCCTTGGGGAGCAGGAGGGAAACTACTCTTTGCTTTTATTTCTTTTCACTACAGCAGGATCCTGGCTGATCCCTTTGGATGCTCCCACCTGTCCTGATCATGCTGAGCCCAAACTCCACACTGGAGGCTGTAACAGCTTCCCTAGGGAGAATCCCACACTGACATTGGCTCTGGACCATCCCATCTACAACCAAAATCTCTCCAGACACTTCCTGTAATCCTTAAAACCTCCTGTTAAAAGGCATTCTGGGAATATGCTCTGCAGCGAGGATGCTGTTTTATTTGCATTGGCTAAAAAAGGCTACTTTTCCTGGGGTATTTTTAGAAAAAAAGTGATTTGAAATAACCTTGGTGTGCTGTTGGCCTGGGCACAGCCAGCCAGTGCAGGCTCCAGGAGATGCTGGAGTGAAAAGGAGTGTGCTGGCCATCAGGGAGTGGGAAGGAAGGTCAATCCACTGAATCTGTGGGATCCAGCACTCCTACTGCACACACAGGCAGGGCTATTTCACCCCAAAACCCAACTAAATTTAAAAAAGGGCCATTTTTTCCCCCGCTTCTGCCTTGATCCTGGGCACAGCTGTAACTGCAAAGTCTCTTGAGTGTGCACAAAGTTATTAACACTTGTGTAACACAAAGGATAACCCACAGCTGGCTTTGTAAGAAACTGCCACAAAATCATGGCATTCCAGGCTGCTCTGGGTTGGGAAGGAGCTGAAGCTCAGCTGGTTCCAGCCCTGGAATCACCTCCCACCATCCCAGGCTGCTCCAAGCCCCATCCAACCTGGCCCTGGACACTTGCAGGGATGATTTAGGCCCCACTTAGCAGCTCTGTTGTGCCAAGAAAAGTCCTGAGAGTCAGCTCAGTGCTTCTACCAGGTAATGAAAACCAGTTAATGAATGGATTTAATCTTGATTTAATCCAAAGCAACTGCTGACAGCTGACAGGAAAGCATCTGTGCTTTCCAAGGAGGCACAAACAGAGAGTCTTTATTCAGCTGGGATCATCTATTCCACTTGAATCATGTCAGATCTTAATATATCCACTAATTTTTCCCTGGGATAGCTGTGGAGTCAATATTGTTTGACCTTTCCTTGCCTCCAGGAAGGCTGTGCACGCTGGCAGGGCAGAGAGGAGCTTGTGGAAACTCAATCCTGGAGGATTCAGCTGCCCTCAGAGCCCTGGGGATGCTCCATGGCAGGCAGGAGATTGGATTATTGCACTTCCACCTTTCCAACCAACACCTCCTGCTCTGGCCCTTGCACCACACACGAGTGCAAAGTAGTTTTACTCATCAGAAACTCTGAGAAAGTGACCAGAAAATGCACCAAGGAATAAAAAATTACATTGGAAAACTTGGGAAGAGGGCAGTAAAGAGCTTCATTAACGCTGCTGTGTAAAACTTTTTAGGGCTGTGGAAAACCAAATTCAAAACTGAGTGGAGTCAGCAGGTACATAAACTACCAAATAATTCACTGTTCAGAAAATTGTAAGAAGCTGCCATAAAATAATGGAATTCAAAGAAAAATACATTGAAAAAAATACATTGGAAAACTTGGGAAGAGGGCAGGAACAATGTGGGCTTCCCCAAAGCTGTTGTAGAAAACTTTTTAGGGTTGTAGAAAGTGAAATTCAAAAGCTGAGTGGGGTCATTAGGTACATGAACTACCAAAAAATTCACTATTCAGAAAATTGTAAGAAAATGCCACAAAATCATGGAATTCAAAGAAGAAAATAATACATTGGAAAACTTGGGAAGAGGGCAGTAAAGAGCTTCATTAATGCTGTTGTGTACAACTTGTTAGGGCTGTGGAAAATTAAGTTTAAAAGCTGAGTGGGGTCATCAGGTACATAAACTACCAGAAAATTCACCAAGGAATAAAAAAATTCATTGGAAAACTTGGGAAGAGGGCAGGAATAACATGAGCTTCCCAAAGCTGTTGTGTAAAACTTTTGAGGGCTGTGGAAAATCAAATTCAAAAGCTGAGTGCGGTCATCAGGTACATAAAACTACCAGAAAATTCACTATTCAGAAAATTGTAAGAAAATGCCACAAAATCATGGAATTCAAAGAAGAAAAAATACATTGGAAAACTTGGGAAGAGGGCAGGAATGAACCTCATTAATGCTGTTGGGTAAAACTTGTTAGGGCTGGGGGAAATGAAGTTCAAAAGCTGAGTGGGATCATCAGGTACATAAAACTACCAGAAAATTCACCAAGGAATACCAAAGTTCATTGGAAAACTTGGGAAGAGGGCAGGAATAACATGAGCTTCCCCAAAGCTGTGGTGTAAAACTTTTGAGGGCTGTGGAAAATCAAATTCAAAAGCTGAGTGGGGTCACCAGGTACACAAAAGTATCACAGCATTATTTTCCTGATGTCTGGATATAGAGATTATTGGGGAAAAAAGCCCCTAATCCACAACTTTTCCTTTCCCATTGACCTGTGAGAGAGGCAGAGGCCCAGGGAATTAGAGCTGTAATGAGAAATACAAGGGCAGGGAGGTTTCTCTGTGCCTTGGGTGTCACTGCCATGGGCTGGGGTTGATTCTGCTCATGGAGAACAGGAACAAGAAATCCTGCAGTGCAGCTGATCCTTCATGGTAGCTCAGTGTAAAACTGGAGTGTGCTCTGGCTCATTAAAGACTTTTGGATTGGTAAAACACAAAATGTTGGGAGGAGTGGTTATTTTAATCACAGAACAGTGGAAGAAATTTAAGCAAATAACTGAGTGATAATCACAAATTTGTGTGATGCAAACCCAATGTCCCCACATTTTATAAAGCTAACTTTGATCTTTTTTCCAATAACATTTAATTTAGGCTCTCTTTGTCTGAACACATTTATTTCATAGCAATTTCCATGCATTTCTTTGTGACCATTCCAGGGCAAAGCAAAAAAAAAAAATCCAATAAGCTAAGAAAATAAACAAATAAAGTAACTAAAACTTTGGATTTGGGTTTATGTTCTTGGGTTTTTTCCCACATGAGAAACGTGAGGGATCCATAAAAGCTGGAGAATGTCAGTGATAGTGAACACAGAACCTTCACAGGCATAAAAATGGGTTTGGAGCTGTTGAGTGGTCACATGACTTAAACTTACTTGGAAAAGAATCACAAAATCATGGAATGGTTTGGGTTGGGAGGGATCTAAAGCTCACCCAGTTCCTGCCCCTGCCCAGGGACACCTTCTACCACCCCAGGCTGCTCCAAGCCCCAGTGTCCAGCCTGGCCTTGGACATTTCCAGGGATCCAGGGCCAGCCACAGCTGCTCTGGGAGTCCCATCCCAGCCCAAATTTACTTGGAAAAGAATCACAAAATCATGGAATGGGTTGGGTTGGAAGGGATCTAAAGCTCATCCAGTTCCAACCCAGGGACAGCCTCCCACTGTCCCAGGCTGCTCCAAGCCCTGTCCAGCTTGGCCTGGGACACTTCCAGGGATCCAGAGCCAGCCCCAGCTTCTCTGGGAATCCCATCCCAGCCCCTCTGCACCCTCCCAGGCAGGAATTCCTTCCCAAAATCCCACCTATATCTCCCCTCCTTCAGCTTCTGAGACCATCTTGCGCTCGAGGAACAACTCCTGGACGTTTTTGAGCAGAAGGAAGGGGCTGAGTCAGGAACTCCCTGCACATCCTGGCCAAAGTGCCCCAAAGCCCAGCCCAGCCCCTGGGGTGACCTTACCTGATGTAGAGAACTCCACTTTGGTCCACCCTCCGCTGCCAACCAACGGGAACTTGCACTGCTGGTGGCCCTCCATCCGTGTCCCCTCCGTCACACTCCTTCCCACCATTCATTTTCCTGTTTCTGGTTATGAGTCTTCAGAGATATCAACAGGAAGGTGATATCCTTTTACTACATGTCATCCTGGCCTCCCAAAGCAGGCCCTGCAGCACAGCTTCCCCCAAATCCTACAAAGTGCATCGGGAGGCTCCAGCTCAGTTTGAAACCAAGTCCTTAAAAGTGGCCATTTTGGTTAATGAGTCACTTTCCCATTATAATCCACATTAAATATGCAATGTTTAACTCCTTATATATTCATAAGGATGAACTATATAGATAAAAATTAGTGCTTCCAACTTGGGAAAATCATAATTCACCAATCCTTTGTTACCTGTCAGAAAGGAGAATGGGGAAAAGGAGAATTTCTAGTTCAACAGCATGATGGCTCCAAGCTTGATGACTGTCTAAGATAACTTGTGTTTTGTGAAAGCTCGTCTCATTTTTATAAATATGAGTCAGATCCAATACCTCCAGGTATTACACCCTTTATATGCCACATTCTTTTTGTTTTCTTTTCTTTATCTTCTGGTCATGATCCAAGTTGTCTTCTTGAGGTTCTTTGCTGACTCCTTGGCTCCAATCAAACGGCCTGAAAGATACAGATGTGGGAAACAAGTGAGCCCTCCTCTCCAGCCTTCCAGCCCAGTGCAGTAACTCAGGGAGACGTTTACAGCTGCAGCCATTTCCAGAGCTTCAAATCAAAGTTTTAAATGTCAATGGAACCATCAAAAACAAGGCTCAGAGCAAACAAAATCCTGCCAGCATTTTCTATTTATACGTGGATGTAATTGAGCTACATCTTAAAAGCTACAAGAGTGCAAGTGCTGTTAAATAGTTGATGTGAAGTTTGGGTGAATTAAGGGATGCATCTTTTCACTGAATATTTTCACATATGCTTCTGTTCAGAACCATCAGCAGATGACTAAATTAATGCCCTTTAAAAATTGTTTAGAAAACTGAATGAATTTCATGGGAAGGAAGCTGCTTCTAGGCTTTGGTAATATCCATAAAAATGCAAACCTCCTGCATTTCAACTGAATTAAAATAATCATCCCACAAAAAATTGGGTAATAAAAAGGGAAAAGCCAGCAGCAGTGACTGATCTCTGAATACCTTTGAAACAATCTGAATATCCTCAGGAATAATTCCCCTCAGAGATTTTCTCTCATGACAGGAGTTGAGTCATTTCCCCCAAAATAGTCATTTCAAGCTGACCAGGTGAGACTTAACACTTGAGACTGGACATTTTATTAAGGTGAGGCAAACGTGGAATATGGGATTTAAACAGTAAATACACCAGAAAAAGGCAACAATCCTCAATTCAAATATAGATGACACAGACGACTGCTGTAGCAACATCATTAGGAGAGTTTATTTGGAATCAGGTGTCAATCCTGCCTTATTCCCAACACTAACATTATGCCAACATGTTAAAACATAATAAATGTTATAGACCTGACTGATTTTAATAAGAAAAGGGGTTTTCTTTTAAAGCCAGAAATGGAACATAAAGACATTTCTGCAATAACACCACATTACATCTATATTTAACAGTAATAACAGCTCCTTCCTTCAAGACCACTAAAGGAAGACTACAGAGGCATAAATATAGTCCTGGAAAATATTCCCTTAAGTACCCTCATGCAGAACATTCCCTTCAGAAGTGCTGCTTAGAAATGTAAAGTTCCAAATGCTCCAAAAATAAAAAAAAAACCTCACCAGGGTATTTCCAAGCAGGGCTGTGGACAAAAGGAGCTGGTTGGCCAGACCCCCTCCACTGAGGGGCTGGAATCTAAATTGGCCAAAGGCTGGAATCTTGGATGTTGCAGTAAGGTAGAAAAACCATAAAGAAAGGCTTTATAAAATCAAACCTGCTCTGCTATATCAGGAGCTGGCCTGTCACTGCTTCTAAGGCAAGCTGGCACTTTGCATGTTCCCAGGTGAAAGCAACCCTGGTGTGGGCAGGTCCTTAACAGAACGATCTATTCCTGGGTGGAAATCAACTCACACCTGGATATCAACTGGTTTTGCTTATTCCTGGGTCAAAAACAACTTACACCTGTGTATAAACTAGTTGTGCTTATTGCTGGGTCAAAAACAACTTACACCTGTAGAAACTGTTTTTGCTGTTGCTGGGTTAAAATCAATTTACACCTGTATATAAACTAGTTTTCTTATTCCTAGATGAAAATCAACTTACACCTGTATATCAACTGGTTTTGTTTATTGCTGGGTGAAAAACAACTTACACCTGTATATAAACTAGTTGTGCTTATTCCTGGGTTAGAATCAACTTATACCTGTATATCAACTATCTTTGCTTATTGCTGGGTGAAAAACAACTTACACCTGTATATAAACTGGTTTTGCTTATTTCTGGGTCAAAAACAACTTACACCTGTGTATAAACTAGTTTTGTTTATTGCTGGGTGAGAAACAACTTACACCTGTAGAAACTATTTTTGCTTGTTGCTGGGTTAAAATCAACTTACACGTGTATATCAACTAGTTTTGCTTATTCCTGGGTTAAAATCAACTTACACCTGTATATAAACTAGTTTTCCTTATTCCTAGATGAAAATCAACTTACACCTGTATATAAACTATCTTTGCTTATTCATGGGTGAAAAACAACTTACACCTGTATAAACTAGTTTCCTTATTCCTAGATGAAAATCAACTTACACTTGTATATAAACTGGTTTTGATTATTGATGGGTCAAAAACAACTTACACCTGTATATAAACTAGTTTTGCTTATTGCTGGGTGAGAAACAACTTACATCTGTATAGAAACTGTTTCTGTTTATTCCTAGGTGAAAATCAACTTACACCTGTATATAAACTAGTTGTGCTTATTCCTGGGTGAAAATCAACTTACACCTGTATATCAACAGGTTTTGCTTATTCCTGGGTTAAAATCAACTTAGACCTGTAGAAACTGTTTTTGCTTATTGCTGGGTGAGAAACAACTTACACCTGTAGACACTGCTTTTATACCTTAGATAGAAAAATGAAAACTATCTCTCACAAACAATTTCTCCTGCATCAGGAGTTTGAGTGACCAATCAACAGAGAATAGTAACTTGTTAATTACCAACAAAGTAATTGGCAATGAAGCTCCTGACCAATTGAAGCCACACATGAGCTCAGCAGAACTGTATAAAAAGGAGTTGTGTGAATAAAGAATGGGCTTTTCCATCATGAAGGAAATGGAGTTTGTGGGATTTATTCCCATCTTTGGAGGCTTTTCCCAACCTCAGTGAGGGTGATTTCAGCTTCTCTGCAGGCTGGGGGCTGCTGGAGTGGGCTGGCCCTGCTCTGCAGGATCTGATCCTAAGCATCCCAAAGGATGCAATCCCTGGCCAGCCCAGGGTGGGCAAGGGACAGGGGCCTGGTGAGCTCCTGCCCCACCAAGGTCACCCGGATGTCCCATGGACACCTTGTCATGTCACAATCCACCCTTTAATCTCTCAGGCTGCCACACAGAAATAGGATTTGGAGAGCTCTTGGCAACAGTTCAGGGCTTGCTCAGGTTTTCAGTTCAGAAATTTGGGGGTTTGAGTGGTTTTATCCCGATTAAGGAGGGAGCAGATGAGGTTTCATCAAAAGCAGGCCAGAATTTCCATGCTGAAATTCCATCGTAAGCCACACATGGGAAGTCCCTGGGTGTTATTTAATTAATTTAATAACACCACACAACTCAAAGCTCCACTGGAGCAGAGATTTACAACAACAGGACAAGAGGGAACGGCCTCAGGCTGGCCCAGGGTGGGCACAGCAGGAATTTCCCCATGCAAAGGGGGCTCAGGGATTGCAGCTGCCCAGGGAGGTTTGCAGTGCCCATCCCTGGAGGTGTCCCAGGAATTCTGGAGGTGGCACTCAGGGCTTGGCTGGGACTGGGGGCATGGGCACAGCTGGGACTGGATGGACCTTGGAGCTGTTTTCCCACCTCATTTCTGGGATCCTGAGCACCAGAATCCCCAAGGCTTTTCCCGGAAGGGAATATCCATCAATCCAGTTCCCAGCAGCAGAGGTGTCCCTGCCCCAGCCCCTTCTGGCAGGGAACACTTTGTGTTCCCCAATCTCCTCACACCAACAACAGAAAAGGAGCCCTGAAAGTCCTTCAAGTCCCGTTTTTGCATTTTGGGGAAAATTCTTCTGGCAGGGGTGCCCAGGCCTTGGCAGGGGCTGCCCAGGGAGGTTTGCAGTGCCCATCCCTGGAGGTGTCCCAGGAATTCTGGAGGTGGCACTCAGGGCTCTGGGCTGGGGACAGGGTGGGCATGGCCACAGCTGGGATTCCATGGTCCTGGAGGGTTTTCCCAGCTCAGGGATCTGGGATTCTGTGACTGCAGAGCCCCCCCACCACCTCCTGATGCACCATTTGCCCCTTCCCCATCCCAGCACTCTCTGAGGTATTTTGGACTGGGATGCAAAGGAGTTGGGTTTTGGACCAAGCCCAAAGGATCCTGGACACTGGAAGGAATCCAAAGGGCTGATTTCCATCAGCCATGGAACAAATCCCTCTCCTCAGTAATCTCCTGGCAGCTCCAGGAAAGCCCTGTTATCTCACCACAGCTTCCCACATCCAAGGCAGTGACTGCTTTCTGCCCTGTGCCAGCACATCATGTTTAGATTTGTTTTGTAGTCCAGTTTCATTAGGATATCCTTCAAAAGATTTCACTGCAGAACTATGCAAAACTACACAGAATTCCTTCCCCCCTTTAGCCCCCTGTCCCCTTCCCCACACAGAAAATTCCTCCTTCCTTTTCATCTGCTGCAAGTGTGGTTTCACTTTTTAATGGGACTCTCTCCCTTTTTTTTTTTTTTGAAATGTTGGATTTCAGGCAGCCTCTTTGCACACTCAGCTGCTAATATTTACTTTAACAATTTTTGAGTCAAGTGGGAAAACCAGAAAACTCGATGGGATGTAAAAAGAAATTTAAATTAGATATTAATTGTCTGGATTCCAATCTGTTACATATGATGTTAATAATATTTATTTTATTAGTAAGTGGATGTTGAGCCAATTAAGACAAATTTTGACAGGTTGATATTGCAAATCATGGAATGATGGAATCATTTTGTTCCACCCCCAGGGACACCTTCCACTATCCCAGGTTGCTCCAACCCTCTGAGTAACAAATTTTTCCCTATTCAAATATAATCTAAATCTTTCCCTTGTCCTCCAAATACTTTTGGTGCTCCATTGCTTGTTTTCTTACATGAATTTGAAGTGTCCAACAATTGCATGGATCACAAAGGGGCTCCACAATCCCTGCCTGGCTCTCTGAGGCACAAATCCCAGTTCCCACCTATGCAATGGCCACATTTTGGATAGAAAGCATTGCAGACACTTAGAAAAAACACCAAACACTGCTCAGAGACACAAATTACAATCTCAGTTCTGAGATTTTTCCTTTCTAGCAGTGATAAACCTCCAAAATGAGAAATGCTCTCAAATCACAGTCCTGGGGTTTCAGGATTAATAAGGAATTTTAGCTTCTTAAAAAGCATCACTTTCAAAGCACTCAGTGAAAAGGAGTTTTTATTTAGTTACCACTTGCACATTATTAATCTAAGTCTATCAAAGCAATTAGCCAGGATTCTCCTGTATCATCTAATTAGATACAAATGTTGCATCATTTTTTGGGAATGCTTTCCCAGTTTGAAAAGCAGCATTCTCCTGACTAATTAGATCAGTGGTGAATTCTTTATGAGGGCCTATTTTTAGGCCAGTGAGTCAACAAACAAAAGTGCCTGAAGTAGGAAGGAAACCTTGAATCCTTCAGGATTCTTTTCCTTGGGGTGGTGTCCAGGGCCATGGCAAAGCTCTACACACGATTTACTCATGGTTTACTCATGATTAAAATGAGATACTCGTGATATATCTTGAAAACACATCTCACTTGTAAATACAGAGTACTAAGAATGTTTCACCACAACCAGGAAATTGCTCTGCACTGAATGACTTCATTAAAATGAGCATTTTAAATCGCCCCAGTGCCAGCTACTTCACAGTCCAACCAGCTCTGATATTATTTCTGTCTTTTAAAGCAGTTTTAGATCTATAACAAGGTTTATGGTCTCTTATTTTACACCACTCTTGATGCCGTGGAGTTTTTCAGGATTGGGACTGAACCCCTCTATAAAATAATTCCCTGGAGGTGTCCAAGCATCACCTGGATGTGGCACTCAGTGCTCTGGGCTGGTGACAAGGCGGGGACTGGCCGCAGGTTGGACTCAGCTTCGGAGGCCTTTTCCAACCTGGATGATTCCCTGGCAGCCATCTGGGTGAGTTCATGAATAACAAACTCCATAAATATCCATAAATAACAAAAAAATCCACAAGGATTCCAGGCCCCTGGAATTCCTGGCCCTGTCCTCCAGAGCCAGGAGCCCCCTGGATGTTCCCCAGCTCCCAGCACAGGGATGGGAAATTCATTTTCCCAAGCCTCCAAAGGAGTCACTTCAGCCCTACACTATAAAACAACAAGAAAGTTATTTTTATGGAGAAAATCTGATTTATCTGCATGGAATCCAG
The DNA here is from genome assembly GCF_012460135.2 of Molothrus ater. Taxonomy (NCBI): domain Eukaryota; kingdom Metazoa; phylum Chordata; class Aves; order Passeriformes; family Icteridae; genus Molothrus; species Molothrus ater. The sequence goes on along the minus strand of NC_050484.2, from coordinate 36,119,086 downwards.
CTGATCCTTAGGAACTTGTCACATAAATCGCCTTCCTTGGAGCATTTTGGATCAGGGTGCTTCGAAGTGACCAGATAGGAATCTGGTATCAGTAATTAGAAATCTGATATCAGTAATTAGATAGAAATCAGATACCTTCCCACCAGGGAAAAATCAGAGTATCCTCAATTTTGGGGATTAAATTGTGCCAGTAAAGTCATCCAAGGCAATGGACAACTGGGCTGAGCTGGGAAGGAGCAGGATTCCTTCGTGGGCAGCACCAATCCCTAAAATCTTCTCCCTAGAATCTTCTTTTAGCCCGTTTTTCTGTGCAATTCCCAAAGCTGGGAGCAACTGAGGCTGTCACTTCCAATGAAGGAATGGATGAAGTCCATCCTCCCAAGATACAGAGATCTCTGAAAGGCTTTGCACAAAAAAAAAGCCAAAAGGAAGGGCAGGAAATAAAAGGGTTTTGTTTTTAATGCTCATCCCTGGCTGTTCACTATGGATTTATGAATAATTATTTATAATTTAATAACACATTTATTTATTAAGTCCACCCCATGGAGGGACACTGAGGATGCTCTTCCAGGCTTTCCACCACATGGAATTTTTTCTTTCCAAGGGGAATGGATCAGAACTGTGACCCAGACCTACTTTGTGTCAGCACGACAGCAGCACTCAGATTTTGTCAAAATTAGGGTTAATATTTGGTGTACACCAGAAATCAGCTAAGAATGATGTCACTGTTATCCCAGCCTTTCCTAGGGAATATTATTGAATGGAATATTATCAGGAATATGTTAATGAGAATGGAGAAGCTTCACATCCACTTTATTTTAGGGGAATTTGGATAAAGAAATGAGGGAATTTCTTTCAATTCTCATGTTTCAGCCTTCCAAAAAGCTGGTATTATTCAGCACAGTTCTGCAATGCTTTTAAAATGAAGATTATATGAATTTCAGGAATCTTTGACAGAGAATGTTCAGAAAATATCTAATAAACTGATGCAGAAATTGAGGAGGAAATAACTATTTGTAAGTGTTCAGCTCTGCTGTACATTATTGACTCAAGAGGTTACCAGGGAAATGGAAATTTGGGAAAATAAAGATTGAATTTAAAAGGAAAAAAATATATTTGAACAGAACATTTTCAAAAAATGGCCATGGAAATTCAGTCAGATTAAAAAACAGGGAAAAAAAAAATCAAGATTCCTGGAAATCTGGGAAAAGGCTCCGAGCGCTGGAACAACAATTTTTGAATAGGCCCAAAACTCCACTAATTCTGAGACCAAAAATGAAGAAATAAATGGCAAAAATGAAACCCATCCTCCCATATTTTCAGTGCAGAGGTCTCAAGAAACAATATCAACCTCCTTTGTATCAGACACCTGAAGGTGAGGATGGAGCAATATTTCAATAATTTGAATTATTCAGCCCGAGTTCCTGTGCAGGAGAATGTCAGAACTGTAGCAAGATTGCAAATTAAACCCATAAATTATGCTTTTGTGCCAAAGTAGTGATCATGTGACTGTACTATTTTTAGGCCCTTGGAATTTTTTCTCCAAGTGCCCCTTTTTCAACTGTTTATTGAATTACGTAGCTCTGCTCAGCAAATTCCCTGATGAAAATACACTTAAGGTATTAAAAAAATATATGGGAACAATAAAAATCAGCTCTTCAGACACCTCAGTGCAAACCCTCCTGCCTTATTTGGCATAAATGGAATAATATTGGAGAGTCTGGATTGCCTCTGGGCCGTGAAAATCTGATTAATCTCTCCATTAGCAGATAATTACTTACTACTTGAATGTAGAAGTATTTGGAGAATTTGGCCCCACTATTTTATTTGAGAGAGTTTTCTCTTTTTTCTGAAAAAAAAAAAAAAAAGATGCAAAAGTTCAAGGATTTTTTTAAAGTGATTTTAATTATTTTAAATGCCAAATGTTTCCTTCTTGCTGTAGCAGAGATTTATTAGTTATGAGTTTAATCATTTTTAAATCAATCTTGATGAAGATTTGTATACATGACCTTTCCTTCTCCAGCCCCTCTTTCTGCTCTGAGTCAGCTCTTTCCTGAATTCTCCATTTGATTTAAAAATATTCTTGCTCACCCTGCCATCAAAACATCACCTTTGTTTTGCTATTTAAAACCTTTGAAAGCAGTAAGGCCCATAGAAAGTAATTTTTAATGTACTAATCAAGAGCAGGACAGGGGATTGAGATGAAAATGAAAAAATCCTGACCTTTTTCCTCATTAAGGATTAGATTGAAGGTGGCTCTGTTCATCTTGCTCACTCCAAGCTGGAAAAGAATCAGTTAAAGCAAAAAATAAGCAATAGTGAGCAACACACCCCGCTAAGGACATTCAGATTCCAATATTAAATGACTCTCAATTATTTCTTCATATTTCTAAACACTTAGAAAGGTTTCTTAGGACAAACGATGGAGCAACTATTTCCACTTCTTGTTTTGTACACATTTCATTTCTATCAAACATCACAAAGAATCTAATATTTAAGAAACTGTCAGTGGATGATTTCTATTCACAAAATCAGCCTTACTCCATTTAATCTGAATTCTGGCAACACAAATGACCAAAAGTGTTGCCTGTACACACCCCCTACTACTTTTAAATAAAATTTTGTGCTTCAGGAGTGTCTGGCTGCCCCGACCCCTTCACTCAGAATTACTTTTCAACAAGCCAAGGTATTTTTAGCCCACCAAAAGGAGCAAAGTGTCTCAAAGTTGGTGTCTGTGTATTGTGGGGATGAATTCTTACATAACAATGATCAGATGTGTTCACACCATCACCTTAATAAGGATAAATTTCCTTGGCCAGCCAATAAAGTGAGGAGTGGAGCCTGGCTCCTGGGAGATTAACCAGCTGATTTTAGGATAAAACATTCCCTGCTTCAGAGCAGGTGAAACATTCCTTGGAGGGGATTTGCCAAACATGATACATCTATTTTATATATACATATATTTTATGTATATCCAAACACGATACCTTTATTTTATACAATACATATTTATATATATATATATATATATATATATATATATATATATGTATATATGTATATATGATAAATAAATGTATCATGTTGGATATATTTATATATATATATATATATATATATAAAAATATATCCAACTTGATACATTTATTTTATATAATACATATACTATATATATATACACACACATATATATATATATAATATTTATCCAACATGATACATTTATTTCATATATACACATATTTATATGCATATTTGTTGATGTTATTTATCTAAACATGATACATTTATTTTTAATGCACAGCAAGGTGGTACCTGCTGGTGATGCTCAGCTCTGCCCTGCCAGGAATCCCTGGCTTTGCTCTGAAAAATCTGATTTTCCTGCATGAGGAATCACCCCAAAGCAGACAGAAAATGTTTGGTTCTCTTCAGAAGGAGCTACACAAAAGGGTGAATCACAGTCAAGAGTAAGAGAATTCCACCAGCTCATCAAAGCAGGGGAAAGAAAAATGAGAGTAAGGCACCCAGAAATTAAAACCATGCGGCCTTTAAGGATGCAGCACATCCAAGAGCTGAGAACAAAGCTCCAAAAAAAGATAAGAGCATGGAAAATGCACTGCTTCATCCCAGCTGAAGGACAATCTATATCCCAACTCACAACTCAAGCAGTTCTTTATTCTCTGACAGGGCCCCCAAAACCAGCTCTGGAATTGCCTAACACAGATATTGAGGATGTTCTGCTCCAAAAAGTGAATTATTGGGGAAATGTGGGCAAAGAAGCACTCAGGCAGCTCTTCATCACAACATATTTAATTTTGGTGCTGCAGGTATTTATTTCTCATGCTCCTCTGCAGCAGCTCCTGGACTCCAACTTCCAAAGGCTGCTGAACCCAAATTTTCCTCTGTTTGAAATAAAAGCTTTTCAAAGCATTTTCTTTAAGAAAACAAAAGTCCTTTGGTTCATTTTTACTGCACACCTGTAACTAAAAGGTGCTGTCATGGATGGAAAAGGTTTGCAGGGAAATGAGACAAACTGAATCCCAAAATTAAGGTGACGATTAAACTGAGGATATGAATGGAGAGGGATCCCAGGAGAGGAAAATGCTCAGCCCATGGCCAGTGGGGAAAGTCAAAATTACTGAAATTTTCTCTGGAAGCTCCTTCTTAGTGTGTTTTTTAAAGTTTCCTGACACTGACAGGTAAAATATCCCAGTTTTCCATCCATATTTGCAGTCAGTTATAAGGTAAAACAAAAAAACATCTTGGCCTGTTTTCTCTTTCCATCTCTCCTAAATTACACTTGGTGCAACCTGAACTTGCTTTTTAGTTTTCGGGTTTTTTTAATCTACAGAGCAACCCCCACCACTGCTTTGATAAAACCCTCTTATCTCTTTTTTCTGCCCATCCTACAGTGTTCCCTTTTTTCCTACAATAAACAAACCCAACCCTTTCAGCTGTTCTTTAAGAGCCCTGATTTCTAAATCTGGCACGGGCTGTTTGCTCTGCTTTGCATTCCTCTGGCTAATACAAATTTCAATTATATTTATTTCTTAAAATTTAATAAATAAACATCAAAATTTATTTTTAAATAAATAAAGAATATTTAAATATATTTAATATTTTTATAGTATTAATTTTTTTTTAATTATAGGAGTAGGTCCAATATTGCAAAACATCTCCTGCCTTTGAGCTCACCAAAAGCGAAGACACACCAAGATACTCTGGGGTATTTTTAAGGAATGAAGAGATTCCAATGGAAGGAAAATCCCAGAATGGTTGGAGGGACCTTAAAGCTCATCCAGGTGTCCCATGGGCAGGGACATCTTCCACTATCCCATGTTCCTCCATCCTGGACACTTCCAGGGATGAGGAATCCTCAACTTCTTTGGGAATTCTGTGCCAGGGCCTCGCCACCCTCACAGGGAAGAAGAAATCTACAAAAATTTCCACCAAGGAATTTTGGGAGCTCTTGTGTCAGCTCTCCCTAATCAGGGACAGCTCTCAAAAAAGGGATTCCAAATGAGTTGTGGCCATCAATGATCCTGTGGGAATGCTGCACACATCAGTTCAGAGGGGATCAGACAGAATTCCACCTTTCCTCTGAAGAAAAAAGTCCTGGCAAGAATGAAAATGTGTTTGAAATCCTTATTTTGATCCAACAAATATTGCACAGCGACTCACTAAGATGCCCAACACTATTGTAGAAGTAACTTTATTTAAAAATAAAACCACACACATTCCTTCAACTGGGCCACTTCAGATTAGGGATCTCTTCAGCCTTTTCTGGAGGGATTTAAAAAAGCTTTGGAGAAATCTTAAAGCTATGGAATTAGCCTGGTATTTATAGCTCCGTTTCCAAGCGTGTTCTCTGAGCTTCCTAGGACGTTCCTTTTCCCCATCTGCTGGTTGTTGACATGGTGTAACCTTGTATTTTGATCAGGAAAATCTAGAAGAATAAGAGCATTTGATTTGATGTTGTGCTGGAGAGGCCTGGCTCCACCTCAGGCAGCTCCACTTTGCTCCTCCACCACCATCCATGGCAGGAATGGTGCTGCAGATTTTCCAACAGAGAACTGGAGTTCTATTGTTTGATTATGTCAAAATACATTCCTCCCAATTATGACTAATGCTCCATCTGAATCACAGCAGCACAAAATGGTGGTTTTTCCCCCATTAAAATGCTGTGCTTCACATGCTGGATGGATACAATCTCTTAAACTGAGGTCTGGAAAGTTTTTTTTCTTTGTTCTCTTATCTGAAAGTCCATGTTTGGGTGCACTGCCTACCTTCCACCAAGGCATGAACTGCTGAGCTCTTTACTTTTCTACTTCAGCACCATCAAATGTTGAAGATGGCTGATCTTCTGTTTGGTTTTTTTAATGTTGCCTCAAATACGTTGTCTTAAAACCTCGCCACTGCCCTGCAGAACTCCCAAAAAACCAAAAATTCCACAGCTTCCTTAGAATACTCACCTACATTGCTTCTCATGGTCTTGCTTCAAGTTATCTTGGGGATCTTTTAGGCTTTTTAGAACTGCTGCTGCACTTTGAGCTTTGCTCTAGACAGTCTCCTGTGGTGCTCTCGATGATGGGCTATGTCCATTGGGGCCAGGTCCTTGCCTCCCTCCACCCCTCATGCGAGGAACTCCTGCACCCCACTTACATCTGCTGAGATAATCACAGGGTTTCAGTTAAAACAATGAGCCAGAGGTTTTCATTCCACTTGTCCTGACTGCTTTGTAAGCCCCTACACAATTGCTTTGTAGCATAAACAAAGCAAGGTTTGTTTCTAAGGAATGGCTTTGACTGGAACTGAAGATGCCTTTTGAGTTGAACTGATCCACACAAAAACCTCCAGCTAGAGACAAAAAGATGAGTTTTGGAGCTGTGATGCTGCAAAAGGCCTTGGTGAGGTAGAAGCTCACACACTTTGGGTGTGTATTTTATTTTTGTTAGAGGTGGGGCAGTTATCCTCTGTTCATTGGGCAGGTTTTTCTTTATCTCTTCCACAACCAATCCTCCCTCAGGAGATCTCTGCTGTTCATGGGCCATTAATTATTAATTATCTTCTGTCCACGGCCACTGCGGCCACTGAGTGTCCCTGAATGGCTGATAAAATTCCATCATCCCATTGGGAGATGCTCTGCCCAGGGGAGGAGCCAAGCATTCCTACCTGGGTACAATCTGAGGTTTGGGACAGCACAGCAGCCTCTGCCCACTGCATTCCCAGAGGAGCAGCTTCCTGCTGCCCTGCATTCCCAGAGGAGCAGCTTCTGCTGCCCTGCATTGCCAGAGGAGCAGCTTTCTCCTGCCCTGCATTCCCAGAGGAGCAGCTTCTGCTGCCCAGTGCATTCCCAGAGGAGCAGCTTCTGCTGCCCTGCATTGCCAGAGGGAGCCCAGGCCCATCTCCAGCAGCCCTGGAGCTGCAGAGGAAAACTCCCCCCTTGAGCAGGATCCCTGCTCCAGCAGAGCCACAGCTGGCACTGCAGGAGGGCTGAGCCCCCATGGATGGGGCTGTGCCACCACCTGACACACAGGGGGACAGGGCCTGCTCTGACTCTGGCAGTAGTTTTATTTTTGTTTGCACTATTGCATTTGTATTTTTAATTTTCCTATTAAAGAACAGTTATTCCTATTCCCATATCTTTGCCTGAGAGCCTTTTAATATCAAATACTATAACAATTCAGAGGGAGGGGGTTTACATTTCCCATTTCAAGGGAGGCTCTGCCTTCCTTAGCAGACACCTGGCTTTCCAAACCAAAACTATGGTTCCACCAGCAGAAGAAAAGGAGCTTCCTCTAAAGGCCTCGAGAAATCCACAGCAAAGCATCGTAAGAATTCATTTAAATGAATAATCAGACTTTGAATTTATCAAAATTAAACAGCAACAATAAATTCATGATAAAATGATCTGTACTGAGGGTATGGAAATGGACTTACACAGTGACTACAGAATTTGGGGGTTTTTTCATTCCATGCACATCCCTAACAATAAACTTCCCAAAAACTTGCAAGGATCCACTGATGTGCTATAAATGATGGGCTATAAATGATGAGCTATAAATGAGCCTTGGCTCAAGTACAGGACATTGGTGAATCCCCAGTTGGAAAAGAAACTATTGGATCACAGAATCCCAGAAGGCTTTGGGAATCTGTTCTAGAGACCCAAGCAAAGTTCTGCTACTTTTCTGTTAAGTCTGGAACTAAGTTACTGAACTTTAAACTGAGCTTTAGGGTCTTTACTAGCTAACACAGTTTCTTAAGGCACTTAAAATGCATTTCTACTTATTTAAAACTACAACTTGCACTTAAAACTTAAACCTACACTCGCTACTTCACATCTGTGTGGCTTAATATATCTTAATTTCTCTGAAGGCTTTAATTCAAGCCCTGCACTCACCTCTCTCTCTGTGAGGAACTCAGAGAGGCTCACATTCCAACAGTTTGGGATGGAAGGGACCTTAAAGATCAGCTGATCCCATCTCCTGCTATGGGCAGGGACACCTTCCCCTAGTCCAGGTAGCTCCAAACCCCATCCAGCCTGGACTTGGCTCGTTATTCCCTATAGGAATATAGGGGATGGCTCATTTTTCCCTACAGGAATATAGGGAATGGATAATTTTTCCCTACAGGAATATAGGGAATGGATAATTTTTCCCTATAGGGATATAGGGAATGGCTCATTTTTCCCTTAGGAATACAGGCAATGGCTCACTCTTCCCTATAGGAATATAGGGAATGGCTCATTTTTCCCTATAGGAATGGCTCACTATTCCCTATAGGAATTTAGGGAATGGCTCATTTTTCCCTATAGGAATGGCTCATTTTTCCATATAGGAATATAGGGGATGGCTCATTTTTCCCTATAGGAATGGCTCACTATTCCCTATAGGAATATAGGGGATGGCTCATTTTTCCCTATAGGAATATAGGGGATGGCTCATTATTCTCTATAGGAATGGGTCATTTTTCCATATAGGAATATAGGGGATGGCTCATTATTCCCTATAGGAATGGCTCATTTTTCCATATAGCAATATAGGGGATGGCTCATTATTCTCTATAGGAATGGCTTATTTTTCCCTATAGGAATATAGGGGATGGCTCATTTTTCCCTATAGGAATATAGGGGATGGCTCATTATTCCCTAACAGCTGCCTGCTCCTGAGCCCTTTCCATCCTCCCTGTGCTGCTCCAGAGGCCAGGTGCCTCCAGCACTGATCCCTCTGAGCCCCAGAGGAGCCTGCCCAGGACTGGAGGCAATAATTTGGATTTTTCCAGAGGTGGAATGGATTGGAGCTCATCAGGTTAAAGGCACATCCCAAAGAGTGAAACCCTCAGATCCCAGAGCCTGAGGACTCAGCACAGGCACAGTTAGGCATCAAATTCACAAGAATTGGGCATTTCACATTTTTCCCCAAATAAATCTTCATTAAAAGGAAATGCAAAATCACTGATTTCTGAATCCTTCAGCAGATGGGAAGAATTAGTTCTGATTTTCAGATCCCCTCTTTGGAATCTCTTTGAAAGCCATTTATCATCACAGTGAAGGTCTGGGCTGTTGTTAAAACCTTCTCCTGCCACAGAAAAGCCTGACAGGGAATGGGAGTGAGAAGTTTCAGATGAGCCAAACAAACAGGGTGCAACACCACCCTGTGACAACGAAAGTCACCAAGTGCATTGGCTGTGAAACCAAATACAGTATTTCCCATGATTATTTAAATGTCTTAATGAAGTTGAGAAGCAAACCCTGCAGTTTGGCTTCACTGATTTCACCAGTGTCCCCAGTTTAATTGAGTTTTCAACCGATTTTCCCAATTTCAGTGCAAATTAGGGCCCAGCATTTTGTAAAAAATGGGCATTAAAGTCTCTTGGTTGTCTCAAAATGCATTTGCAAACCTGGCAGAGCCTTTCAGGAATGGGTTTTTTTCACATGCAAACTACTTAAAATAAAAATTATTTACTCTGTAAAGTCCTTCCCCAACCAATATGACTCCATAAATGACACCCTCTAAATGATGAAGATATATTTAGATTTTCTTAAGCACTGGGACACTAGAAAATATCAATGTTTAGGCTCTGTAGAGGGTTTACCTGTTTTTAATACCCTGTATCAACAAGGAACATTCAGTCCATAGATATTATTGAATATACAGATATTACTGAATGGAAGTATTTAAAAACACAACCATTTTATGCAGGTTATTCATATAATTATAATTTATCTTCACAGTAACAAAAACAGATAGAAAGATGGTATAACCTACCATTAAAGAATTTGCATAAAAATGTATTTTAGATCATAATTCCACTATAGATGTAACATTCTTCATACAAAATTATACATTAATGTTTAAACACATTGAAAGGTATTGATCAGAGACATTTTTATGAAGAATTCCCCATGAGCACAGAATGCTAATCACAGCAACCACTGTAAAACTCTAATTTACTGGAAACAATTCCAAGAGATGGATGAAAGAGCCCAAGAATAAAACCTAAAGTCATAGCAGGGCTTAAAAAATCTGGGTCACATGGCCAGTGCTAAGGACTGGAGGAACAGCAGGGAAAGGAGCCTCGAGAAATCCACAGCAAAGCATCAGAAGAATTCATTTAAATGAATAATCTGATTTTGAACTTACCAAAATTAAACAGCAACAATAAATTCATGATAAAATGATCTGTACTGAGGGTATGGAAATGGACTTACACAGTGACTACAGAATTTGGGGTTTTTTTTGATTCCATGCACATCCCTAACAATAAACTTCCCAAAAAGTTGCAGGAATCCAGTGGTGGCTTTATTTCAGGGGGAGACACATCTGTTTTTTCAGAGCCTTTTGCTGTCTCCTTCCTTTGTGAGCTTCCTATTTACATAACAAATCTGCGCTAAAAGATTAAAAAAATCCTGTCCCCATCTAATCTCTCCAGATACAAACAATATTCTTACAACTACAGTATTTGGAGGATCTAAAATTAAAGATACTTTTTGTGAGTAAACATAAAAAATACCAAAATCTGTTATTCCTGTACGAGCAACAAACTGAACTTTTTAATTGTGTGCTGTCACAAGTGAGTAAAAAAGAGGGCGGCAGTCAGCCAGTTCTCTTTTTACTTTAGCTTTTAAATGCATTTCTTCTAAATCAAACAACTTGATTATTGGCTGTTTCTTATGTTATTTTTCTCATTTACTCTGTGGCATAACTGAAAACCTCTCCTCCCAACCAGTTAATTCCAAATTAGAGCCATGAGCTCCATGCTGGAAAATAACAGCAGCAGCTTTTGTTTGGGAGCATCCAGTTCTGTCTGATTTTCTTTACAGTGTTTGTTATTTTGTTAAGGGAAAAAGTCACACAAAATTATAATTATTAATTGCATTGTCTTTCATTTCAGAGAAATCAGGGAACCCCAGACTGGTTTGGGTGGGAATGTGTGGGAATCAGAAAAATAGAAACTTCCAGAGACACTGAAGAGTTTGATCTGCAACCTTAGATTGATGTAAAAATAGAATACACAGACATTGAGCAGAAAAATCATAAACTTACATTTCTATAGTTGTAAGAACAAATATACCTTAAGTGAGAAACTATTGATAAGATGGTGAAGGGTTTATAATGTAGGGGTGTGGCTGTATAGACAATTACAGTAATTGTAATTGCAATTAAGCAAGCTAGGAGTTTGGGAGTTGTAATAGAAGTATAGATATGTATATATATATATATAGATATAGATATAGATATAGATATAGATATATACACACATATACACAGTTGTAACAGAAGTATAGATATGCGTGTATATATATATATATTGTGTATATATATATATTGTGTGTATATATATATATACACACACATATACACAGTTGTAATAGAAGATATATGTATATATACACACATATATGTAGGTGTACCAAAGTAACAAAAACTCATTATATGGAATATATATGGAACCCATTTTGTTCCAATATATGGAATAAAAATATCCACAATGCCGTAAAAATAAGTACAAGTAATAGGTTAAAAAACCAAAATACACCTTGTAACAACTGTTCATTGAATTAGAAAGTTATATGTTACCTTGTAACAAAAAAATCTTATAACTACTTTAAACTATAACCAACTACTGTAAAATCCCACAACCTCTAAGACTACCATGATAACAGGAAGGGAAATAAATCCCATAAATCCCATCCCACACCTTCCACACCTTCCACTGTGCCAGGGTGCTCCAAGCCCTGTCCAACCCAGCCTTGGACATTCCAGGAATCCCCAAATTCAGAAAGAGAGGCAGAGAGAGAATTCACCCACCTGAAATCAGGAAGACTGGTGGGTGTAATCCTTTAGGATTTGGTGCTTCTGGGAACTTTTGGGAAGAATTAGAGAAGTGCTGTTTCTTCAAGTCTTTGTGGTTTTTGCCCGTTTTGTTGTGATAAAGCCTCTTCTTCCTGCAATAAAATAGATGTTTTGCTAAAGGGGGATTTGCAGAAAGGGAAATTGTTCCTAAATTCCCTCTGGAAGGATCTCTGACTTCACTGCCCATGCACACAGAACCAGGAGAGCTCCCCACAGTCCAGGTCTGGCTGCATCCTCCCCTGCTTTACACTTGTAGAGATTTTAGGGCTGTAAAAACAGAGCCCACACAGCTGGAGAATGGAGGAAAGGACTTTAAAAAGAGATATTCTTGAGAAGATCCACCACCAAATTTCAGAGAACTAAAATAGCAAAAAGACGCCCAGTTTTGTTTATTTATACACACATCTCTTTTTATATATACTCACACACATGGACATTTCTATAAATTAATATAACAACCCCCAAAGTAGTTTAGAACCATTGAAAGTAGGTTACAGACTTGCAGACTTTTTTTTTTTCCCAAATGCCTTGTAGATTTTCCCCCTAAACCAAGCAGAATCCTGTGACTTGACAAGTGATGGCAAATCATGACCTCGGTCTAAGCACGGCCTTACATTTAATTTTATTCCTATAAGCAGCATAAAAAGTGGGTGAAAATATGAAAATACATATTATATACATGATTGTGCTTGGAGTAAGCACAGGGCTCACAGGATTTAAAGGTTTCCCCAATTCAGACTCAATTCAGGTCTGGCCTAAATCAGGGCTCTGCTGTCTCCTCGGGAGAAAGCCTGAAAACTCTGATTTTTTCCTTACTCTTCAATTTCCCTGGAGTTTTAGGGAGTTCCTAAAGGGGGAATTGCTGAGGTGTAGTCCCTCACTCTGTCAGAGGGCACAACTCATGCCTGTGCTCCTGCTCCCTGAGTCCCTCCTGGATCAGCCCAGGATTTGTGTATTTCTCTGGATTAGTCTTAACCCAGATCCTCCCCTAATCCCCGTGGCTGCAGGAATGCTTGGGCTGGAGCAGCAAGGGGTGGCACATGGACAGCAAGGAGAAACTCCAAGTGGAAAGAGCAGCAGGCACTTGGAGAAATGCAGGATGTTTGCTCTTTTTATTTCTGAAAATCTCTGCTGTGTTCATGGGAACATCTCAGTGTATTTGTGGTTTAAATAAAAATAATGTTTATTTATTTACAGTTTCCTAATTCTAAATGTTAAGTGTTACAACGCCAAAGAGCAAGGGAAATGTCTAAAAAAATCGGAATACCTGGCTATTGTTGGCAACAATAATCCTGCTTCCATACTGATTAGAATTCCCATCTATTATCTGAGTATTTGCTTGACATGGTATGTGGAGAAAATGAAGTTAAAGCAGAACAGATGGCAGAAGGAAAAGGAGAAGCAGCTATCCCACCTTCCAAGGCTACCTTTGCAGGAACATATGGCCTTTCCTGGGCTTGTGTATGACAACAAGTTGGCCAGAGGAACAGAACTTCAGAAAATGAACTGTAACTGCCTAACAACACCATGGACCACGTGAACAACGTGAGAGCTCAAAGGAACACCCAAAACCAGGCAGGTCTTGCTGAGAAGTTAATTCAGCAATCAGCTGGAAGGCCAACAAACCATCACATTTCTGTGAATTCTGTGATCCATTGTTATAAATACACTGCTACATTTCCTTTATGTATGTGATATATACATAAGGCTAAGGTACTGACATGTTTACTTTCCAAATGTGATATAAAGATATAAGGAACATTTTTCAGAGGTTTGGCAGTGCTGTCATTTGAGTGGTTGTTGCTTTGAGCACACAAGGTGTAAGAAGGGATATTATCTGGTTTTTTGTGTCTCCAGTTCCAGGAAAAAAAAATTAAAAAAAGGAGTTTTAATTTGCAAGAGGAAAAAATATCAGCCATCAGTTGAGTCAATATTTCAATCCTGTAAATCCTGAGTAGCTGATACCTCTCCCTGCAGTTTGGACAGTCTCCGCATCTTGAAGAAGTTCATTCTCAAGATTTAAACCTCTAAAGGCTGGAGAACAAAGGTCTCTTCAACAATCACACATCCCAATTTACTTCAGTTTTCTCAAAACAACTTAGAATTAAATCTGATGAATAATTTACAAATTATTTTCATTCATCTGTAACGCAGCATTTTGAAAACTTCATTTGTTTCCCTCAGCCCCTTTGCATACCTGGTGTACAAGCACTGCTGTTTTCTGGCTCACAATGGAAATGCAATCAACTTTTCTCCTTCACTGATCTTTAATTTAATATAGAGATAACTGAGAAACTGATGAGAGCGGAGAAGATAAACAAAGAATCTGAGGTCTGTATAATGCCAATTTGCCTTTCCTCCTATTTCTCCTATGTTGCTAAAAGTACAAAAGAATGAATTGGTAAAAAATCAATTCTTATTACTCCATGGTCACAAATAATTGCTGTTTTAACCCCAGAATCCCAGAATGTTTGGGTTGGAAGGGACCTGAAATTCCATCCAGCCCCATCCCCTTCCCCAGTGCCACCTTCCATGGGTCAGGGTGCTCAGGTTCTCTATTCAAGTGTTTCTACTTTAGCCTTATCATAGGAAATATAAATATCCCCCAAAAGTGAAGATATGTGGTAAAACAACCTAAACAAGAGAAACAATTGTCACATTTGTCTCCCAGCCCAGCGTCCACTCTTTCCTCCTGCCCTCCTTGCTGCTCCTGCTGCTCCCACACTGCTGGTGACACTGAGCAGGCTGCCCTGGAGCAGGGGCTGGGCAGAGTCCCAGAATGAAGCAGGGATTCATTCCAAGCATCTCCTCCATGGATCCACCTTGGGCAGCACCAGAGCCCAGCCAGGGCTGCACCCAAGATGAACCAAAATGGCCCCAAAATGCACCAGCGCTCCCGGGCTCTGTCCCTGGGATCAGTTCTGCTCCATTTGCATCTTGCAGTTCATTGTCCCATCCAGCTTTAGCCCCTGCAGTCCCACCCTGCTTGTTTTTCTCTCTCCAGCCCACGGGGTTTGTGCTCTTGGGCTGAGATTTGGGTCATTTGTCCTTGGTGCCCAGCTGGAGCAGGAATTGTTTTGTCTCCCTGCTCTGTGCACAGAGCTCAGCATCCCTTAAACATTATCCCTTTTACACTAAAGCAGCACAGAGCCTGAAAACATAGAAAAGCCAAACTTGAGGCATCAAAGGAACACTTCCTCCATAGGAAAAGTTAACTCAACCCACCGGAATATCTTCACTTCTATCTCCTAACTGAGATTATTGTATATAAATACATTTGTGTTGACCCCAAGGTCAGAACTTTTTCCTTTTCTCCACAAGGTGCACAACTCCACCAATGTGCTGGTGTTCACAGGGGTCCCAGGATGAGGGGAGAGATGAGAATGTTGACTCCATGTTTCAGAAGGATGATTGATTATTTTATGATATATGTTATATTAAAACTATACTAAAAGAATAGAAGGAAGAGTTTCATCAGAAAGCTTGCAAGGAAAGGAATGGAATGATAATAAAATCTTTTGATTGACCAGAGAGTCCGAGCCAGCTGGGCTGTGATTGGCCATTAATTAGAAACAACCACATGAGCCCAATCCCAGATGCACCTGTTGCATCCCACAGCAGCAGATAACCATTGGGTACATTTTGTTCCTGTTGCATTCCACAGCAGCAGATAACCATTGGTTATTTACATTTTGCTCCTGTTGCATCCCACAGCAGCAGATAACCATTGGGTACATTTTGTCCCTGAGGCCTCTCAGCTTCTCAGGAGAAAAAATCCTAAGGAAAGGATTTTTCATAAAATGTGTCTGTGACACACCAAGACCTGGATAAACACACCCACAGCATGAGGAGAAGAAAAGGATACCTGGACTTCCAGAGGAATCTCTTCTCCCAACTCCAAACTCATTAGGAGAGAAGAAATTTCATGCAGCAAGCACACCAACAGTTTATATTTTTGCCTCATGACAATTTATCATCACATAATAAAGTGTCTTCTTTTAGACATGACATTATGCCATTGTTTAAAATTCAATCCTTCCCCAAAGAAAATAACATAAACTTCTCTAAACTCTGTTACTTTTTACTTCAAAATTCTTGGCGCAAATCTCCATAACTGGCAAATCTTGATTATTTTAAACTCTCTTGCAGGGCATATGCCGCCATTTGAGCAGAGAGGAGACTCTGCTCTGGATTCAGGCTCCAATTGAAATTATCCTGAAGCTGGAAAGGCTGAGAAAATTCCCAATGAATTTTCACAAAGAAGGAATTCCGTTCCAGTTCCATCCCTGCCTGCTCTGTCCTTGTCACTCCACTCCCTCCAAGCAGTTCTTCCAAAGTGATGCTGCTAATTAGCACAACTAATTGCCCAATGCATTGATAAAAGTATCAGGAAATTATCTGAATAATCCCCAGGCCCGGGGCTCCTCCAGCAGAATTCAGTTTCTGGAATTCTGATTCTATTCTCGCTCAGGTTAATGGATGGTTCCCCAGTGAGTTTAATGTAATTCACACCGGATCACTCCTGAGTCTATATTTATATAAAAATGCCCTACTATTTCAATCTGTTTGATCATTTTAAAAATATCTCTCTTATTTATTCAGAAATAGAGCTCAAAATTCTATCAAAATTTAGCCCAGGACCGAATGAGTTTTCAGAAAGCTTTGAGAGATTTTATGAAGTCCTGGTTTTAAGGTATGGAACTAAATAATCAAATATTCCTCTGATTTTTAGAAATATGTATCACAACAGCACTAAGGCCAAAGAGAAATATTAAATATTATTAATGACAAATGTACCAAATGTCACTGGGGAAAAGCACAGTAAAAACAAGGATTTAAAGGTGTCAAGTGTTTGACAGCAAATCATCAACAGGAATAACTGAATTGCAGATTTTTAAAGTTATATTGGAGGACTTTCACATCAGCAGAGCACACAAAGGAAAAGGATCTGAGAACAAGACTTTCAGTAGCAGTCAACAGACAACTTGGT
Organism: Molothrus ater; assembly: GCF_012460135.2. NCBI lineage: Eukaryota > Metazoa > Chordata > Aves > Passeriformes > Icteridae > Molothrus > Molothrus ater. Next base: position 36,102,241 of record NC_050484.2, on the reverse strand, counting down.
TAAACCTCAATTTGCTTTTTTATTTCATTATTTTATATTAAGTTTTCTCTATGACTAAAAAATTCCCCTTTCAAGCTAAAGGAACTTCTAATATACAAGAAGTTGAACAATTTTAAATGCCTCGCTTAAGTTAGCTTAAGAATTAAATTATATTAATTTAATAATTAAAATAATTAAAATATTAGATTAATTATTATAATAACAATAATTTAATAATTAAAATATAAGTGCAATAACATTACAGCCTTACCATTTTGTATGGCTCCAGGAACAGGGAACTGCAAAATGTCAATTTAATGACTGAATTTTTCCTCCTTCACAGAAACCACAATTAAAGTGTCCCAGTTCCTTCATTCTCAGCCTGTTTTTTTGCACTTTCTGGCTTCAGGTGTAATAAAACCCGAAGTTTCTGACCCCTGAAGCTTTTGTTTCCTCTCCTGTACCTGCAAACTTCCCTAATTCAAAGGTCTGGCAGGAAGGGGTTAAAGGGAGCTTCCAGATGAGAGACTCCATCTCCCAAGGAGAGTCTGAGACAGAGAGAAAAACTTGAAATTCCTCCAGAACTGATGTTTAGTTTTATTTTTTCTTTTAGTTGGGGTTGGGATTAAATGTGTGAGATTGTATCTTTTGTTTGGATGTAGATGTTTATTAGTTTTTATTTATATTACAATTTAATAAACTGTGAGTTCTATAGTATTTTATGTTAACAAAGTAAAAAATGGAGTTGTGTTTTTTATAAGGTTTTTTAAGGATAAATTGTTTAATTAAGAAATTATACTTATTTTTATTTTAGCTTAATAATTAATTATTTGTGGTTTGTAATGGGGACTTTTAAATTTAATTATATAATACTATTTAAACTTATGAAGAAGGAGGACTAGTTTTTGTTTTACAACTTTTGTTTTATAGATATATTACTATATTTTGACACTTTAAATTTTATGTTTTCTACTATGTGATATTACATGTTTCTATTTAAATGACATATTTGTAATTTTAGTTTTACTATTTAATTTTGGAAGTTTTTTCAATGGCTTTAGGTTGAATGTAGTGTTTTCTTGAATGTCGTGTCTGTTAACACAGAAAGTCTAAAATTCTGAGTGACCAGACACAGAATGACATCAGGCTGGAACTGCTGGACAATCAGATCCTGTGGCACCACCGGTGTGGGAGAGGAGAAGATTCCACCTCCATCCAGGAGCTCAGCACCAATGGTGAGCTGAGGGTGAGGATCCTTCAGCTTCCTGCTGATGCCTTCAGAAGGGTGTCCTAAGCTGGGCAGAGTCCCAGAATGAAGCAGGGATTCATTCCAAGCATCTCCTCCATGGATCCACCTTGGGCAGCACCAGAGCCCAGCCAGGGCTGCACCCAAGATCGACCCAAATGGCCCCAAAATGCACCAGCGCTCCCGGGCTCTGTCCCTGGGATCAGTTCTGCTCCATTTGCACCTTGCAGTTCATTGTCCCATTCCAGCTTTAGCCCCTGCAGTCCCACCCTGCTTGTTTTTCTCTCTCCAGCCCACGGGGTTTGTGCTCTTGGGCTGAGATTTGGCTCATTTGTCCTTGGTGCCCAGCTGGAGCAGGAATTGTTTTGTCTCCCTGCTCTGTGCACAGAGCTCAGCATCCCTTAAACATTATCCCTTTTCTCTAAGCAGCACAGAGCCTGAAAAATAGAAAAGATAAACCTGAGGCATCACTGCAAAGCTGAGTTCAGCCTGGCAGCTCTGAGAGAACTCTTCCCAAATTCTGGGCAGCAGCCTTGGTGTGATGTGTAACAAGCTGGACATGCCAAGTCCGGGTAGTTGGTTGTGATCTGCCAGGACCTTGAGGGGCAGGAACACTGGGAATGTCACCCAAGTATTGGGATCTGTATTGGGATCTGTCTTCCACACCAGAAAACAGAAATACAACATCTGGACATGGCTTCACCCAGAAACTTCTTTGTTACCTTATGACCCCTGTGAGCTGCTGCTCTCCAATCAGCCTTTCCTGTATTTCAGAATGTTTGGGCTCTGTTTTTTGAGCAGATCCAAACCAAGCCCAATTTAAAGGATCTGAATGGTCCCATCAGATTGAAAAAATTCAAGGCTGAAAGTAATTCCATGCACAAAGAACCTGGTGGGATTTTAAAAGCACCTTTCAAGTGATGGCAGCGCTGTGCCAGGGGAGAAAACTTCAATCTGCTTTGCTGGAATGTGTGAATGTGCAAAAGTGGCAACCAAACCTAAACAAAACTGGGACCTAAAATAACCTCAAACTGGAATTCTACTTTTTCCCCTTCTTTGGATGAATGTGATCAGCAAGTGTGAGGACCAGGACCTTCACTTGAGCATCCAAAGTCTTAGGAATGCCAGCAAAACGTGGTTTTGAGCATAAAGACAAAATGAAGCCATTCTGCAAATGGCACCAGAGCACAGAAAATGCCTATTTCAGCTCCTGCTCAGTTGCAGAGAACAGATGGAAACATTTCGTTTGGACAACAAGAATTATTCCTTGAAAGTTCAGTATTTCTCCCTAATATCAAGATAGCCTGAAAACCAGTAAGAGCATCTTTAATTTTCCATGAACTGAGATCTGTGCACCTGTTGGGACTCTTTTAACATCATCAGTTATCAGGTTTTACATCAGGTGAGTTTCCTGCTCCGTGGCACCATCGAAAGCTTTTAGCAGGCTCATAATATATAATATATGATATATATGATATATGACATATGATACATAATATATAACTTATAACACATAACACATAATATATAACACATAACACATAGCATATAATATATAATATATAATATATAATATATAATATATAATATATAATATATAATATATAATATATAATATATAATATATAATATATAATATATAATATATAATATATAATAGAATAGAGACTATATTATAGATAAATAATTATAATGATGGTGATGGCGATGACATCATCATCATCATCATCATCATCATTATTATTATTATTATTGTTATTATTATTATTATTATTCCTATTATTATTATTCCTATTATTATTCCTATTATTTTGATACTTTTTCATTAGCAGCTTCAAATAACAGTGCCCAGGTCCTTGCAGGTAACAGTTAACTGGTACTAGTGGAAGGACTGAATTAGTAAATCTCAAGTCAGGTTACAAAGAGTCAACACAAGGCAGATACAGGCTCCTGAATGATTTCTTTTCTGAACTATAACCATGTCCTCTGCTAAGCCACCAGAATTAAGAATCTGCTCATGCAGGCAGATGCTCACTTTGCATACTAGGGCTTCACTACAAAGTGGTGTAAACTTGCTCAATGTAAGAATTTATCCTAAAACACACATGAAAATGTTTTGGATGGACACACCAAATAATTTGGCTTTTAGGTCTGCAGGTCAGCCCAACTGAGCACATGATGGTGAACCCAGGAGGGTAAAAAAGTTTATTCCTCAGCCCCTTCAAGTATTTCAGCAGCAGATAAAAATGAGCAGCTAAAATCAAGGTTTTTCCCTAAGAGACTTTTGGTTTGTTTGTCCAAAGTAACATTAAATACAGAAAACATGAATTCACCTGCAATAACACTGTCCTCTCCCATTCTCCAAATTATCATCAAGGGCTATTATTGTACCTATTTCCCAAAATATTTTACATCAGTGGTTCTCCCCACTCGATGGAACCACATCACTATGGCACAATTGATGTGACAGCACAAACATCCCTTCTGCTTTGTTAATTGAATTAATTGCCTTGGTCCAAACCCCAAACCCACACCAAGCTCTAAATCTGTTGCAAGCACACCCTGAATGCAGCCTGGGCTTTGCAGAAGAAGTCTCAAAGCCTGGCACAGGGTGCCAGAGCAGCTGTGGCTGCCCCGGTGCTGCTACCCTGGGAATTTCAGACTCTCTGTGCTGGCCAGGCACTGACCCCCAGGAGAACACTGCATTGACCTGGGGCCGTGGAGAAGCTTCCAGAATGGAATGGTAGAACTGGGATTGTGGGTGTGCAGTTTGGATAGAAGTGTGTGATATCACAGGGGGGGAAACTCAGAGTTTAAGGGTTTAGAATACAGGAATAGATAGAGAGCAAGGTGGAGGTTTTGGGGTGGAGGCTGCTCCTTCTTCACCTTCTTCTTTCTAGATTTAGGTGGTTTCGTGTAATTGGATAAAAATGTCCACATCCCAACATATGAGTAGTTAGTTATTAAGTAAAAATAATGTAGGTGTCATTTCTTAACTGAACAGTTTATCCTTAAAAGTCCTTCTAGAGAGAGATACAGCTCCATTTCTACCTTGTTAGAGTGAAGTGCTGCAGAACTCACACTCTATGATACAATAAAATAAATAAGAACTAATAAACATGAGTACAAACAAAAAATATCATCTCACCATTTAATCCCAACCTTAACAAATAAGAAACAAAGGAATCAACATTAGTGGTGTGAGGGTTCCCTGGATCCCTGGAAGTGCCCAAGGCCAGGCTGGAAGGGGCCTGGAGCAGCCTGGGACAGTGAAAGGTGTCCCTGCCAGAATTGGGATGGATTGGGATTTAAGGTTCTCCAAACCCAAACCACCCTGTGATTCCACGAATTTCTGTACAATTTCTGCACCTCTGGATAAATTCTGCAGCAAGTTTGATAGAAATCCATTTTTGTAGCTCATTTTCCAGCTGCTCTTCCTGAATACAGAAGACATAAAACCAATAAAGAGGAACAGAATCTTGTTTTAACATTTACTTTCAAATTTTTGTGAGATCAGCACCAGGAGGTGATTTGGGAAGGGCCATGGATGTAACCAGGGGTGTGGAGTCATCCTAAGAACACATCCAACACACCTGCAAAGATTTTCCCAGCCCAAAATGATTGCACACACAGGCAGGGACTTGAGAGAAGATTTTGGAGAAGCTGAGCCAAACTGAAAAGTCTCTTCACACAGAATTGAAAATTGTTTTTAAAATTTCCCACTCTTCAAGAGTAACACTCTAAAAAACTTAATCCATGAAGCTTTTTGGAACTACAGCAAGATAATTTAACACGTTGTGCTGCTCTGAAGTTGAGGTCACACATTCTGCCATCATGTTGTGCATGAATTTTGATTTCCCTCAGCATGATGGTATTTGTCATTCATGGAATCATCTCAGGTTAAGGCAAATGGTGAAATGTTGCATCAGGTTGTATTTTAATAACTGGAATCGAGGATTTCAGGTATTTTGTGCTGTTGCAAAGGCACCATGTGTACATTTACATGCAGTGACTGTTGTATCCAAGGAAAAGCCACTCAGTGATTTACAGCCACAGCACTCAAGCACAATTATCAGCTTTGAAACCCATCAATTTGATTTTTTTTCCCCCTTTCTTTCTTGCTTTTAGCTGGCACTAGCACAAGGAGTTCTGGCATAGACTGTTTTCAGTTTGTACACATTTCAAACCAGCGCTGATTTCCTGGGACAGAGGATTCAGAATTGCCACATTCCCTTTAACTGAGCAGGATTTGCAATAGTAAAAGATTTCTTGTACTTTTAACTGTTGGGCTTCCAGCACTCAAAGCAAGGCTCATTTTCTTTTTCCAATAAAAAGTGACTTTTTCTTTCTCAAACCACTGGAAAATCTAACAGGGCCAATGTGTCTTCCTCCCCCTTTTTAAATTTAATAAAGTGCTAGGGATATAACTTAACTCTAGGCTTAGTTTTTGTTTTTTGGAAGGGACAGAAAGGAACAAGAATCTCATTTATTTTTGGTAGCTTTTGGTGTTAATATCAACACAATTTAACATATTCTTCTATTTTGTAGGCAAAAAGTCATATTGCTACTCAGGTGCATTCCCAGAGATGCCAGAGAACTTTCTGGAATGTGAATTGTGAAGCTATCAGCTACTAAACTTCTTTCTGGAAGTGTTCTCTGGCACACTTCAAATCCTGCTGTTTTTAACCACCTAATGAGTGATTCCTTCAGAGATGATCCTCCTGGAAAATCACCTGTTGGGAGCCTTGGCACCTTCCCTGGGAGGGTGGGGAGGGGCTGGGCTGGGATTGCCAGAGCAGCTGGGGCTGCCCCTGCATCCCTGGCAGTGCCCAAGGCCAGGCTGGAGCTCCCTGGCACAGTGGGAGGTGTCCCTGCCCATGGATTGGGATGATTCAATGTCCTTTCCATCCCAACCCAGCCCATGATCCCATGGCAATGTGGGATGTGAAGCTTTGGGAATCCCTGCCCAGCCCCTGCCGGTGGCCATGGTGAAAGCTCCCGTTGGTTTCCTGCTCCCAAACACCCCCAGAGAACTTCCCAGTGAAGGGAAACCTCCAGGGGAGCCAGCAGGCAGCAGCACAGCCCAGGGTGACCCCAAGGGAGGTCGGGGACACGAGGAAAGCTCTGCTCCCACATCCCAAATCCCTCAAGCTGGTTTTTTTCTGATGAAGCAACAGCTGAGGAGACAGTTTGGCTCCTGCAAAGCCAAAGGCCTTCAGTCCTGTAGCCCTGTCAGAACCCATCCACAGGTACCACATGTGACACCTACTAAAATTAAATCACCCTAATTAGGCAGCCAGCAGGCCCTCCCACTCGTTATTAGGTGCTTAGGAAATGTCAAAAGGAAAAACCATCCAGGCCCTGGAGATCACCAACCTCTGCATTTGAACCACACCAAGACCATGCCTTTGAGTGAAAAGGAAAGAAAATCCAAGTTTTTCTAATGTTCAAAGGGTGCCTTGAAGGTGTCACAGGTTTTCAGCTATTTCAGTGCATTTTCTTTAGAAGCACAGATCAGGTTTTTGGTTTATTGTATTATTTACTTTCTAGTCTTGAGAGCATCAACTCAGCATTCTGAGCTTTCAGAAATATTCTGTTTTCTTCTACTGTCAGGCCTTGAGCTGCTGTGGACAAGGACAAACTCCAGATCCATTTGGACAAATCCAGATGTGCCACAGGTTGTCCCACCACTCACTTTTGTTGTCCAAACCCTGAATTTGATAATTTATTAAACTTAAATCATCAAGTTGCAGATGTTACATCAAGATTCACTGATAGAAGAATTCATGCTTATTTTCTCTAAACCTTCACAAGAAAACCTCATCAGAAACACCTTCAATATTTCTTAAAAATCTTATTTTTTTACCTTTTATTGGAGCTATAGAATTATGGAAATGAACAGCAGGGATGGCTTCAGCATTGACAGTGTTTCTAGATGAGTTCAAAGACAGGTAAGAAGAAATTTAACTGGTTTGGAATCTCTGTCCTAGAGCTTGTCTTGCAAAACCTGAGTTACCTAAATGTCTGAAAAGCAGAAGGGTCAGGAATTGGGATGAGAGGCCCTTCCAGAATGCAGGAATAGAACACTGAAATTCAGGAATGGTGCAACGAAATTCAGGAATGTAACAATGAAATTCAGGAACGGAACAGTGAAATTCAGGAACAGGACAGTGAAATTCAGGAATAGAACACTGAAATTCAGGAATAAGACAGTGAAATTCATGAATAGGACACTGAAATTCAGGAATAGAACACTGAAATTCAGGAATGGTGCAATGAAATTCAGGAATGTAACAATGAAATTCAGGAATGAAACAGTGAAATTCAGGAACAGGACACTGAAATTCAGGAATAGAACACTGAAATTCACAAATAGGACACTGAAATTCAGGAATAGGACAGTGAAATTGAGGAATGGAACAGTGAAATTCAGGAATGGTGCAATGAAATTCAGGAATGGTGCAATGAAATTCAGGAATGGAACAGTGAAATTCAGGAACAGGACACTGAAATTCAGGAATAGAACAGCGAAATTCACAAATAGGACACTGAAATTCAGGAATAGGACAGTGAAATTGAGGAATGGAACAGTGAAATTCAGTCATTACATTGCTGTGTTTGTGATTCCGTGATTTGGGCATGTAACTGAAATGCTTTTTCAGCTCTGCCATCAAGAATCAGGACTCCAGGATTCAGCAATTCCAGCTGGACAATCCTCAATCTGTCTGCTTTAAAATCACCTTTTTATCATCACTAAATCACATTTAGCTCACTGCTAGAACACACAGTTCAATCCTAGATTCGTATTTTATAAATTCCTATTTCCACCTAAACAAAAAATTTACCATTGTGTCAGTCCAGCAGATCTTTTCTATGTTGTGGTTTGGGGCTTTTTTCCTCCCTTTTGAAAATTGTTTTTAAAATTTCCCACTCTTGAAGAGTAACACCCTAAAAAACTTAATCCATGAAGCTTTTTGGAACTACAGCAAGAATATTTCCCGTTATTGTAGATGTTCCATGAACTTGAATCTAAGCTAGAATTTACTCCAAGGAGCACAGCCCTGCTATTCTCCTTGAGAAGGAAGAGTCTGTAATCCTTGCAAGCTCTCCTTGCCCCCCTTCCCTTCATCCCCCTTTTCAAGTTCACTTCCCAGGCTGAGGGGCTAAACTGCTTTCAGCTTCTTACATCCTTCTGGATTTAGGGATTGATCACAGAGGGGGAAGCCAGACCCTTCTTTCCTTCCAGCCTGCAATGTAATCCCCCTGACCTGAACCCAAAAATCACTTATGGTTTTAGCTCTTCCTCCAGAATTTCTGCACAGTGGGAGAGGACAGGCAGTGCTGGAATTCTGTCACTCCATACCTGGAGTACAGGCTCTCAATGCACAGAAATGCCATTTGATCTCCCTCACAATTTGGTGTGTAACTGTTTCTTTGGGACACCACAAGCCTCGCCTTAACAAATGTTTCAGCCTCTGAAAAAAATCTCTGTTTAAAACCTACCACATGGTGTGTGTCAGTAATTTAGGGGATAAAAACCAAGGCACATCAGGAGTGCAGCTAAAAACACAGCACTTTATAAATCAAATTTATGCCACAGAGCCAGAGCAGGAGGACACTGGGCTGTGCTCCTCAGCTCCCTGGTTGGGAGATCACTCACACACAAATGCCTTGCACAAACTTTTCCCAACTGGGTTCATTTTTCCTTTCTGCAAGAAGTGCAAGAAAAGGCTGAAGCACAAGCACAGCTGAGGGAGGGGCACAAGGAATAATAAACTGCAACAACAAGAAGCAAAAATACAGTTAGGCAGGATTTAGTATGTATAAACCACAGAAAATAGCTCAGTCCAGATCACAGAATGGTGAAAGTTGGAAAAGATTTCTAAGATCATCCAGGTGAGAGGCAGAAGAGGAGGAATTTTATATAAAATGCATTTTGTTGCTACTATGGGTAATTAATATGGAAACAGTTTTCTGGGTGCCGTGCTGAGCTCAGTGTCAGTGCCAGGCTCTGAAACAAGATCAGGGAGCTGTGAGCAGGGCCTGTGAAAGGCGATAGCCTGGGAGCTGCAGGAAGGCTGGGGACAGTCACTGGGCTGCCCTCTGAAATTCACACAGTCCCCAGGATCACACCGTGCCACCCTCAGTGTCACCCTGCACTGGCAGGGACACCTCCCACTGCCCCAGGCTGCTCTAACCCTGGGCACTGCCAGGGATGCAGGGGCAGCCACAGCTGCTCTGGCAATCCCAGCCCAGCCAGGAATTCCCAATTCCCAATGTCCCATCCATCCCTGCCCTCTGGCACTGGGAGCCATTCCCTGGCTCCTGTCCCTCCATCCCTTGTCCCCAGCCCCTCTCCAGCTCTCCTGGAGCCCTTTTAGGAACTGAAGAGTCACCCCAGAGCCCTTCCTTACTCCCCTTGGATGCCTAGAGCAGCAGAAGGACCTGTCTGGGGAAGGAAATCAAATCCTGCAGGGAGCAGATCCAGAGATGTCAGACACAATCACACAAGCCATGCCCTCACTCCCATCTTCACTCCAGGACAGGTTTCCCAAAAAGTACTCCTGGTTTGAAGGATTTTCTCATGGATGAGGTACACTCCCCTCTTCACAAAAGTACTTGAATATTGATGCCTCAGGTTTGGCTTTTCTATTTTTCAGACTCTGTGCTGTTTCAGTGTAAAAGGGATAATGTTTAAGGGATGCTGAGCTCTGTGCACAGAGCAGGGAGACAAAACAATTCCTGCTCCAGCTGGGCACCAAGGACAAATGACCCAAATCTCAGCCCCAAGAGCACAAACCCCGTGGGCTGGAGAGAGAAAAACAAGCAGGGTGGGACTGCAGGGGCTAAAGCTGGAATGGGACAATGAACTGCAAGATGCAAATGGAGCAGAACTGATCCCAGGGACAGAGCCCGGGAGCGCTCGTGCATTTTGGGGCCATTTTGGTTCATCTTGGGTGCAGCCCTGGCTGGGCTCTGGTGCTGCCCAAGGTGGATCCATGGAAGAGATGCTTGGAATGAATCCCTGCTTTATTCTGGGACTCTGCCCAGCCCCTGCTCCAGGGCAGCCTCAAGGCATCACAATAACTTTGGGAATTAAAGCTGGCTCCCAGAGTGTGTTTTTCCAGGGATCAGGTTTGTGATTCCCATCTCCTGCTCTAGGCTTATCAGCCTGTCCTTATCCCTGTCCCTGCAGCTGCAGCCAGGCTGCTCCTTCATAATTATAAACCATCTTTAAGTGGAATTTTAGCTCCACATTCCTGCAGCCCAAATCAAAACTATTCATGGAGAATGTGTAATTTTGTATTTTAAATATGTTTAGATGGGACCATCATGATAATCTGAGGGCATTGGCCCTCCAGCAGAAACATCTGTGTCAGGGGACTTGTCCCCTTCTCTGGTCTATTTTTAAAAGCTTGAAATGTATTTTAGATTTTAGATCATCAAGGAAATGCAATTTAAGACGAATCAGAAAAATCAGTTTTATGTATGGACTGGTTTATAACCATAATTTCCATTAGGAAAGGCATTAGAAAAAGGCCTTTTAAGTACTAAGAAAGAGAAAAACCAACTGAATTATGGAAAAACATTTGGTAGGAACCCCCAGATTTCATATCCTCGTGCTCAGGAAGGTGCCTGGCTCACCTTTAAACCCTCCCAATCCTTTCCAAGAGAAGACTTTGTGAAAGAGCTGGATTTTACAGGACTGCAGGGCTACCCACAGCCTTGATAACACCCCTGACATGGAAAAATCAAATATTGATCATTTGACTTTATTGGTTTTAAGCAGCCTGATTAACAGTTTTTAATCACCTGAATCAGGGATTTGCTAACTTGCTTCACTGGAAGATAAAAGTTTTGTGGTTTCCAGTGAGTTTTGAAGTGACCTTTACAGGAACAAAGCTCTTTCTCTCCCACCAGCAGTTCCCAAGAACTGTTTTCCAAGGCTCACAGGCAACTGAGTAATAAATATTAACCTGATGAAGGCATGTGCATATCAATGTGACCCAGCACTCAGAGGCAGTTTACTCGGCTTCCTGCACTTCAGGTGGTGTTGTAAGGCAGAAAGGTGTAAAGAAGCCCAGCTGAAGGCTGTGTGTGCTGGGGATACATTGAATTCTGTACTCTGAGAATACAATATCAACTGCAAGCTGCTCCATGAGAACTCCATGGAACACAAAGAGGATCCTCCAGTCGGAACACCCACGTGTCAGACTATTCCTGAGTGCCATTGTGCCTCCTGTCACCTGCTCATTTGCCTGCAGGATCTGTCCTCTGCAAATGTCACTTGCTGCCACTCAAGTGCTGAAATTATGCTGCAGATAAAAAGAAAACTTAAGGGGAAAAAATAATAAATATATATATAGGCCTGAACCAGCATAAATGTCTGCACTGGCAAAGGCATAAAACTTCCAAATAAGAATTAGCAGCATAAAAAATGGTGTTGGAATTATCTTGAGGAGGTTAAATATACATTATAACACCTATAATATTTATGATTTTCCTCTGTTGCCTTTTATTGAAGGGGCACCTGTGGCCAGGTTTTGCTGTTCCCTCGTTGGGACAGGAATGAACCAAGAATCCACTCCTGGAGCTGCTTCCTGATGAACTTTTTATTGTCAAATCACACAGAGATTCACCCCTGAACTCCCATTTATGTGGTACAGAAACAAGAGCATTTTGTTTTCCAACATCTAAACAACAAGCACCTCAAATAGATTCCTATGCCATGGAAAATTCACTGGGACCTGTGTCCTGAACAGCTTTAGTTCCTGGATTAAGGACTGATCAAAAAAAGAGGGGATATTTTAATTTTTGATGAGTTTTTCAACAGAAACTTGAGTTCATCTTCCCCTTCCCTGAATTCTGGGCCATTCTGAGAGTGGGGGGAGCTGTTCTGTCCCCACTCTCAGAGTGGCACCAATAAAGTGAGGGTGGACTTGGTTTGGGTTACGGTTGGACTCTGGGACCTTAAAGGTCTTTTCCAACCCAAATGCTTCCCTGATTCTGAGGTGCCACCTCCAGGAAATGAGATGAATCCTTTCAAGTGATCCAAACTCAGTTTGGGAGGCTGAGCCAAAGCCAACTGTGGCGATTCCTGCCCCACCCTGGTGAGAATCTTCCCCTCTCAGGAATATTTTTCAGGAATGTGGTAAGAAATAAAAAGAACCCTTTTTGTGTGCAGCCCTGGAGGATCAGCACAGGTTTGGGGAGGAAGAGAGGCTCCTTTCTTCAGAAACTTGCTGTGTTTGATTTTGAAAGCGTCCCTGGTTTTAATTTTCAAGCATTTCCCTGGACTAGGATCCTTCTAGGAAAAGGCCAGTTGAGAATCTCAAAAACGATGATGCCTTCCTAAAGCATTTCCATACATTTTTCACCATGATTGTGGCCCTCCAAGGATGTGAATTGATAGGGAGGGGAAAAGAAAACAAAACTGAAACACCAAATGAAAATAATAATCCCTTCACAACCTTTCAGGCCATCTTCATGTAAAAAAATCAACTTTTTTTAGGTTTTCATTAATGGCTACATTTTAAATTTGTTGCCCTTCCTTGAGCTTCTTTTTTTTTTTTTTTTTTCAGAAGGAATTATTAAAACAAAAAAATCAATGATCTGAGTTTGGTTGGTTTGGTTGGTGGTTCAACAGGAAAGAATAATTTGGTTTATCTTAAGTACTAGACTATACATTTTTCTTTTAAATATAATTTATAATTAATAATGAATGACAGGAGCTCCTATCTATTATTTTAAACCAGTAGCCCTTTCAGCAAAAAGATCTGGCTTTTACTTCACAGAAATTTCTTGTGATATTTCAGGAAAACCTAAGGATGGAGATATGTAACATTTTCTACTACCACAGACTGAAATAATCCAAACCCTCAACATTTTCTGGAGATATCCCAAGAACCTCAAAACTTTCTGGAGGTATTCAGGTTCCTGGGGTTGTAGGAAGCCAATCTTCAGCTTTGCTAAGAAAAATTAACTATTAAAAAAATTAACTGTAACAATTTTGCTATTTTGTTATGAATTCTAAAGAGAGAGGCACTGCAGGATTAAAAAGTTTTGCATTACTTAAACATTTAACTTTGAAATTACAACCAAATCTCTGAGCTTGATTAATTTGGTTACAATAAAAGGAGTGTTGGGAGCATTTCCTTTTGTTCAGGGTGCCTGCTGCTCCAATTTTTCAAAATGAAAAGCCTTTGTAGTTGGTTTTATTTACAATATCTGTGTAAGGAAAAATTCAAAATGCCAGCCCATAATTCAGTTTCAGAAGGAGCAGCTGGAAGAGAAATGGGGATCATGGAAAACAAACTTCTTGCAAAAACTTGGCAGAAGTGGTACAAAAACTTCTGCTCAGGCAGAGAACAACTTATCAAATCTATTACATTTCAAATGTACTTTGAAAATTTGGCTCTAAAATGCTCCTAAAAGTTGTGATAGTAAAGAGCAACATTAGCAAAATATCTTTTTTCTTAACCCAAATCCTTAAAATAATTTCTGTAGAAAAAAAAATTCAAATGAAGTAGGTCTCCTTTTATTAAATTTAAGAAGGTAGAATTCGTTTATACCTCACTTTAGAGAGAGCACCTTGGGATTTCACAAACCTCCAAGCCTTTCATATGGAAAGAAGAGAGAGCAAGACAGAAAATTGATTGTTCTCAGAAAAACATCAGGCCTTCAGAAAAGGGAAGTGGGCTCCTGCTTTTAAAGACAATTCAGGAAAAGCAGGCTGAGGAGGGCAGCGCTGGGAGCCAAGGCTGTCCCAGGAGGAGCCAAGGCCAAAGCCTGGCGAGGACAGGGTGGGAGCAGGCCCTGCCCAGAGCAGGGGAGCACAGCCAAGGCTCTGCAGGGGATGGAGGATGGAATTCTGCAGCTGGCTCAGGAATGGCCCAGAGCCAGGCAGGCTTGGAGCTGGGCATGGCCCAGGGCACTGCCTGTGTCTGTCAGCACCACACTGCTCCCAGCTCCACCTGGCATTTGCCATGTTGGAAAAGATGGACGGATGCAAACCCTGCTTGTCCTCCCAGGTGTGCAGGGCCAGGCTTCCCTGGTATTAATGATGGATTTGCCTCCAAAACAAGGAAAACCTGGAGCTGCTGGAGAGAGCCCAGAGGAATCCATGGAGCTGCTGCAGAGCTGGAGCCCCTCTGGAGCCAGGCTGGGAGAGCTGGGAATGTTCCCCTGGAGAAGGGAAGGCTCCAGGCAGAGCTCAGAGCCCCTGGCAGGGCCTGAAGGGGCTCCAGGAGAGCTGGAGAGGGACTGGGGACAAGGGATGGAGGGACAGGAGCCAGGGAATGGCTCCCAGTGCCAGAGGGCAGGCATGGGTGGGACATTGGGAATTGGGAATTCCTGGCTGGGCTGGGATTGCCAGAGCAGCTGGGGCTGCCCCTGGATCCCTGGCAGTGCCCAAGGCCAGGCTGGACAAGGCTTGGAGCAGCCTGGGACAGTGGGAGGTGTCCCTGCCACAGAACTGGATGAGTTTTAATGTCCCTTCCAACCCAAACCAGTGTGGGATTCTCTAAAACCTGCTGTTAAAGGTGCAAGAAAGCACAAATTGAGAATTCCATCTGCAGGGAAAGGCCTGAGCATTTCTGAGGAAGGAAGGATTGAACAATTAAAGGCAGCAGATTGCTGGTTAAATTCCATTTGTTTAATGGAAGGGTTTCTATAGAGGAAAATTGCAATGTTATCATATAATTAAAGATAATGCACGAGGTCTGAGTGGGTGAGGCAGGGTCAGGAAGGTTTGGGAGTATTGGACTACACATGGAATGTGGATTCCATCCAGAGAGCCCCTGCTTTTAAAAATAGATCAAATGGAACAGCAGCAGTGGCTGCAATACCTGCACAGCTGTGAGCACTTTAGCGGGGGGAAAAAAGAGTACAAAATACAAGTTAAGATGCTGAGAATGAGAACTAAATGTTTTCTTAGAGTTCACTGGAGCATCCTGAGGTTTATCCACATGTACATATTAAAACTTTCAGGAAATAACCAGTACAACATGAACCTTACAGAGAAAACTACTTTCCCTGCCCTAGTTTTTCCTATAGGAAAAAAAAGGGGTTTTTCAGAACCCAAACACAGACTTTGACAATTATTTCCCCAGCACATTTGGTTTTCCAAATGGTGTAGATTCCCATTTTAGAACGAATGGAAACATGCAAAGGTCTATCCTGGAAGGGAAGAGTAACAACAACACAAATCAACCCCTCAATAAGGCAGAGGCATAAATAACCTCTCTTGTCTTTTAAATGGAGAAATTTTCCTTCTGAGGGTCAAAAAAATCCCCAAATGAAGGGAAAATGAAAAGGGAAGAGAACTGCCTTCATTTTCTTCCTTCATTTTCATAGCCTCCATAAATGACACACTTAATTTGTGTGGGCTAACACAGCACTTCCAAGAATTCTCTATTGATACTGCTTCAAAATAGAGATTATATATGTGTATATATTATATATGTATAGAAAGATCTGTATTCTAAAGCTTTGCAGAATGAGCCCTTTCCCAGCAGATCCTGATTTGACTAAAAGGAGAAAATTAATTACAAACACTGAGCAAACTTGGTATTTAAATCAGTTTCAACTGTGCTGCACCAGAGCATCACCTGGGCCTCAGCATCCTAAGAGCACCAGAGGTTGTGTTCCTCAAATTCCCACCTCCTAAGAGCCACCCAAAGTTCAGATTTCAGAATTAAGGAGCTTATCCATGAATTCATCCCTGCCCTTATTCAAGAGCATTTTAGAGGCTTCACTTTGAAAAGCCTCAGCTCTGGAGTTGGTGCCTCCAGAAGTTCAAAACTGAAGCTGAAGCCTCATTTTGGACCTCTCTGCTAAAGCAAAGAAAAGCAAATATGTAAATTCCCAGTGAATTCAAGTGCCCCATTAGGAGCTCAATTATATTCTGAAATGATGTCTTAATTGGTTTGCTCATAGATGAGCTGTACTGCTAACCAAAAATCTACTGCCATAATCAGCACTAAATTTCAGATATTGCCACACATTAAATTAACAGCAGATAATGAGTGGGAAAATTAGCTCTATTTCCATAATAGAAACAAAAAAGTCCCATATTACCTATGGTGTTTATAGAGAGTTAGTTTCAAAATAG
Organism: Molothrus ater; assembly: GCF_012460135.2. Taxonomy (NCBI): domain Eukaryota; kingdom Metazoa; phylum Chordata; class Aves; order Passeriformes; family Icteridae; genus Molothrus; species Molothrus ater. The sequence continues at coordinate 36,085,904 of NC_050484.2, read as the reverse complement.
GAAAAAATGATCCATAAACTTGAATATCCTCACGTTTCTTTAGATCATTTACTGATAATAAATAATACAAGCAGAGAAAATAAATGGCACAGGAAACATCAGATTTTGTGCTTTCAATATTTAATTTAAAGAAGTTATACTTCTAAAATTCTATAGCAATTTTCAAGAGATTTACCACTGTTTTACTCTTTTTTCACCCAATTTTTGTCTTTTTGAGTACAAGCCCCATCCTCAATTACTCTTTAGATTTTAAGGCAGTGTTGCTTCTCATCAGTACCACAAAAAATATTGTAACTGATCTGCAGGTCAAAACACTCATGAGAAAAGAAGAATAAAGGAAAACATTAAGAATAAAGAAAAACATTAAGTGCAGGAAAAAAAGAGAAGCTAAGGAAGGACAGATATTCCTGTAATAAAAGGAGGAGAAGAAACTGAGCCCTTTCCATGGATATTTATTATTTTTCACTTCAGAATAAATTAAAATTATTATTAAAAAAGGGGTTAAAATTTGGCAGAGTGGTCAGACTCCCCAACTTCAGCTGCTGTTCAGTTTTGAAGGTCAGAACCAAACTTGTTGAGATAAATGCATAATGTGGATTATTTGAGTTACCTTTGCTGTCTGAAGGAAACAGATTTCAGAGATCTTGTCTGTAAATGATATAATCTTCAACAGTGCTGCCTCCAGCGACCACCATCGTCAGCAAGGATCTGCACAACAACACCAGAGCACAAAATCAGCCAGGAGAGCTGAACACTGCCTGATTTATTGATTCAAAAGGCACAATTTCAGGCAACACGTGAATTTAGGAGCTGCTGTTCAAAATAAACAGTCACTACATGGGAAGGGATTGGTCTGCTTGAGGAATATGATGATTATTTTGCACTAATATATTTAAAAATACACCTAACTTGGGGAATTCACTGTTATACCAAAATAACAACAGCACGGGTCCCACGAGTTAAAATTTCAATTAAATAAGATTACAAATTAGCATTGAAATGTGACATATTATAAGCACTAATAGATTATGAAAAGTTAAACCACCTCCCTAGGCTGAAATTAAAGGTAACTTTAAGACAAGGTCACAAGAAATGCCAGTTATGATTTTAAAAAATAAAATTACTCAACAACATAACCCCAGAGCACAATTTGTTAGTGCTGCTTTCATATCTCAGCACTGAAGCTATGGAAAGATAAATATAAAAAATTCAATCACTAGAAAACTCATCAGGCCCAAAAGTTTTTGTCTTGTAAACAGTTTTTCTTTTTTACTCAGTCAGCTCCACTCGGTTTAGACTTTCTAAGAGCATGGAGGAACCCAAGTCTAAGCAAAAGAAAACCCTCCTGAGATAAAACCCCTTTCAAACCAACTTCTGCCACAAACCAGCAAGTTATGGAATCCCTGCACGGACACTCTGCTCCTTCTAGAGCTTCCAGAAATGCCAAATCCTGGCAGAGGAAGTAACTCCCATCAGTGTCTGAATAGAACTGCCACAAATCTGTTCCCTCTCCTTCTCCCTGAGACCTGAGAAAGGAATTGGCTGTCCCTGCAGCCACTGCTGAGAATGGAGGGGTCAGCCTGGGGAGAACATCCCAGACCCAAAATGAGCCAGGGAACTCCCAAAAAGCTGCTGGGCAGGCTCTGGAAGCGACCCACAGATTGGTGAGGAACGTCCAGATGTGGTTCAAGGTGGGGCTGAGGGGCAGGAGAGGAATGGGAAAAGGTTTTCTTCATAATTGAAGTCACAAAGTTTCTGTGGAACAGGAGGTGGAAGAGATCTGGTGATGAGCTCAGCATCGCTGAACAACCCAAGCCAGGCCACCAAATGTTGGCGCACTGAGGACCAAGAATGCCTGGAGGTGGCACTCAGGGCTCTGGTGACAAAGTGGGGATGGCCACAGCTTGGATTCCATGACCTTGGAGGGCTTTCCCACCCCCAAAACCACTAAACCCAAACCTTTAAACCCACACCTTGTGCAGCCAAAAGCTACAACCCCTCAGAATCAGGAGTAGTTAAGGTTGGAAAAAGCCTCTGAGATCACCAAGTTCAACCAGTACCACTTTTTGACAGCTCTGTTGGATTGGTGCCCTTTATTTGGCCTCTAACCCCATCATCCTTAAGCCTAACCCCACAAAGTCCAAGGAATAAACTGGTACAGAAGCCCAGGCAGGACCCAACAGCTGATGCCAAACCGAAGTTTGGGTCAGTGGCTCCAAAGAGGAAAGCCCACCTGCAAAAAACTGGGAACTGGTTTGAGAACTGGAGTGAAAATGGCATTTTAAAGGGAGAACACATAATATGGAGCAGCTCTGGGATGATGATGAAATATTTCATTGTGCCACTTTAAACAGATCTTGTTTGCAGTCTTCTGAGTCTTCCCTTAAAGTGACTTTGTTCACATAATTTGGTGCTGAGGTTTTCTATCAACTGTGCTTCAAACCTCCCATTCAGTTCTTAATCTCCCCACATTTTTTTCAGTGCCATGAAAAGATCTGTATTTTATTTTTTTCCACTGACAAGTAAATCATTCTCACGTTGCCTTTTGTGTTAATAGATGATATTTTCTGTTTTCTTTGTGAACTGCACAGCCACAATCCAGATATTTAAACTCTGCTCCCACTGCAGATGTTATTTCTGATCAGATTTAATCATCACTCTCAAACAGAACAACTGCAATAATTGTAAGGGTATCATTAATTTTGTTCTCAAAACCTCTAAGCCTTCTCCAAGGGCTTGGAGCACCACAGCACTGGGAAGAAATTTCTTCTGTGTTTAACCACATCTTTCAAGGGAAATCTGCTGAATTTCTTGGGACTTGTTCATTTTGCTGAATGGCACCCGAGAGCTTCATTTTTTCTAAATATGATTTTATGATCATCACCCTTAGACCAGGAGGAGTCGCTATGACCTCACCTCCAATTACTGGGAATTTATTGATGGAATTAAATGTTTTCTGTGATTTACAGTGTTGACTCCTCTAAGACATTTGTCACACAAATAAAGACAGAATTCCACAGAATCCCAGACTGGTTTGGGTTGGAAGGGACCTCAAAGCCCACCCCAGCCATGGGCAGGGACACCTTCCATTATCCCAGGTTGCTCCAAGCCCTGTCCAACAGATCCCTGTGGATCCTGGACTCCCCTTCCTGCTCACCACAGCCCAGGAGTGCCTGGAATCCCTCTGTGCTGCTCTTCAGGTGCTCCCCGTTCTTCTTTTAAAATTCTTCTCTTTTTCTTCTGTTCTCCAGCACTTTATTTTGAATGTTGTTCCTCTAAATATCCCAGAGTATGAAGAGTTGGTTCTACAGGATTCTGCATCCTAGTCTGGTGCCAACCCACCAAACATATGTCTCTGCTCAAATGGAAGAAACTGTTTTGATTTCTCTTTTTTTTTTTTGAAATTTCTTCCTGGACTGGGGACAAAACATTTCTTTAGATACAACTCAGCATTTAGTGTCTTCTGAGACATGAAACTTCCTATAAATTTTTGTTCATTTATTCCCATGCAATAACTTTGTAGAAGCTGAACTGTCTGAATACGTGACAAGAATTATTAAATGTTCAAAAATTTATTACTAAATCAAAATTAATGTAGAAATTCCTGGTTGGGAGGGTGGGGAGGCCCTGGAATGGAATTCCCAGAGCAGCTGTGGCTGCCCCTGGATGCCTGGCAGTGCCCAAGGCCAGGCTGGATGGAGCTTGGAGCAGCCTGGGACAGAGTGAGGTGTCCCTGCCCCTGGTAGGGGTGCACTGGATGGGATTTGAAGTCCTTTCCAACCCAACCCATTCCAGGATTCCATGATAATTCTCCAATCTCATGGGTGACAAACATGCCTGAGCTTCCTAGAGATGTTCAGGAATGAAAAGAAACCCATCAGCTCAGACAGGTGCAAAATCTCACATCATTTTCTGTTCGATAAGGGAATATTTGGGATGCACCACCACAGAAACACTCCAAAGCCTCTGCGATTTCCATCAGTTGCTGCCTCTGGGAGGTGTTTTTCTTGTTTGTGAGAAAAAAAATCCCTCCAGTCACATGAAAATTATTCCACAGCAAGATAAATGCAGGCAGGAAACAGCAGAATTTTCAATGCATAACACAATATCTGCACAGAGAGTTAGGAGGAAAAGATTTCCTTTTTTTTTTTTTTTTTTTTTTTTTTGTAGTGGGAAATGCAAAGGAGCAGCAGACTGGAAAACACTGTAGGGATCTCTGTATTTTCAGCCCTGGGGGTGCAGAGCAGGAGCAGGACAGGAGCAGGAACACGCAGGAACGAGCAGGGCTGGATTCTCCTCCGAGCTCAGAACCCAGCTCAGCTCCAGAGCCAGCCCTGCAGAAGAAGCAGCAGGAAACCACGAGTGTTTTCCTGGTTTTGTGTTCCACAACCACGCTGAAAAGGCTGCCTCAACCTTTCTTTGAAATGAATAGTTTGAAGTGAGAAAGAAATAGAGCAGGTCAGATTGTTTTTGTCAGAGATGAGCGAGCAAGGGCTAACGAGATCACATGGCAGATGAGTCCACTCCAAGACCGTCCTGAGGAAGAATTCCATCCTGCTTCCCACTGCTCTTTACCACTTCACTGACACCAGCAGAACAGAATTTGCTAATTCCTTACAGAAAACAAGAAGATATTTTAACTAAGAGAAGGATTTTAATTTTAATTTTGCAAATTTCATGGTATTCTAGGGAAGGGCAGTTTTGGGAACGCTGTGCTGTACTCTGCACCGGATACTTGTCTCTAAATTTGATATTTAAGTCTAACTCACATATTATATGTAAGTATTAAATGTACATAAGTATATAGAATAAAAAATGTCTAACTCACATATTATACATAAGTATTATATGTACATATGTATATAGAATAAAAAAATGTCTAACTCACATATCATATGTAAGTATTAAATGTACATAAGTATATAGAATAAAAAAATGTCTAACTCACATATCATATGTAAGTATTAAATGTACATAAGTATATAGAATAAAAAATGTCAAACTCACATATTATACATAAGTATTATATGTACACAAGTATATAGAATAAAAAATGTCTAACTCACATTATAATATTTAAGTATTATATGTACATAAGCATATAGAATAAAAAAATGTGTTTTCTCCATGTAAATAGACAACAGATACTTTATTTTTTATGAATTTATATATTATATATAAATATATATCTCAACATATATATTTATGCATTTACTAATTTATATATTAAATTCAATATTTAAGTCTAACTCACATATTATATTTAAGTATTATATGTACATAAGTATATAGAATTAAAAAATATGTTTTCTGCATGTAAATAGACAACAGATACTTTATTTTTTACTAATTTATATTAAATATATATAAATATATATATCAATATATATTTATATATTTACTAATTTATATATTAAATTTAATATTTAAGTCTAACTCACATATTATATTTAAATATTCTATGTACATAAGCATATAGAATAAAAAAAATGTGTTTTCTCCATGTAAATAGACAACAGATACTTTATTTTCTACTACAGGCAAAATCCCAGTGCTACCAAATTTTAATAGATAAATTTAAGTCTAACTCACATATTATATTTAAGTATTATATGAACATAAGTATATAGAATTAAAAAAAATGTTTTCTGCATGTAAATAGACAACAGATACTTCAATTTTTACTACAGGCAAAATCCCAGTGCTACCAAATTTTAATAGATAAATTTAATATTTAAATCTAACTCACATATTATACATAAGTATTATATGTACACAAGTATATAGAATAAAAAAAGTCTAACTCAGATACTATATGTAAGTATTATATATGTATATAGAATTTTAAAAATGTGTTTTTTCCATGTAAATAGACAACAGATACTTTATTTTTTACTAATTTATATTAAATTTATATAAATATATGTATATCAATATATATTTATATATTTACTAATTTATATATTAAATTTAATATTTAACTCACATATTATATTTAAATATTCTATGTACATAAGCATATAGAATAAAAAATGTGTTTTCTCCATGTATATAGACAACAGATACTTTAATTTTTACTACAGGCCAAATCCCAGCGCTACCAAAATTTAATGTATAAATTTAAGTCGAACTCACATATTATATTTAAGTATTATATGCATATATGTATATGGAATTTAAAAAAATGTGTTTTCTCCATGTATATAGACAACAGATACTTTATTTTTTAGTATAGGCAAAATCCCAGCGCTACCAAAATTTAATAGATAAATTTAAGTCTAACTCACATACTATATTTAAGTATATACATAAGTATATAGAATAAAAAATGTCTAACTCATTTATTATATTGAAGTAATATATGTACATAAGTATGTAGAATAAAAAAAAAGTCTAACTCCCAAAATAATACTAAATAAGTATTATATGTACATAAGCATATAGAATTAAAAAAAAATGTGTTTTCTCCATGTAAATAGAAAACAGATACATTATTTTTTACTACAGCCAAAATCCCAGAGCTACCAAAATTTCTGAGAACCAAAATATTTCTGGAAGAAATAAATCCCCCAGCCTTCAACAAGACACAAACTCCATTAGAAAGAAATCCCATTTATCTTCCAAACATGAATATCACCGTTTTCTTCCTTTCTGCATGACTCCTAAATGCTTTTTGAGCAGCTGATCTGCCTGCAAAGCTGAACAGGGTAGGGAGCACCTGGGATGGGGGTGAAGAAGGGAGAAGGGAAGGATCCAGGAGAGCTCAGAGCCCCTGGCAGGGCCTGAAGGGGCTCCAGGAGAGCAGGAGAGGCACTGGGACAAGGGATGGAGGGACAGGAGCCAGGGAATGGCTCCCACAGCCTTCAACAAGACACAAACTCCAGAAGGAAATCCCATTTATCTTCCAGACATGAATATCACCGTTTTCTTCCTTTCTGCATGACTCCTAAATGCTTTCTGAGAGGCTGATCTCCCTGTAAAGCTGAACAGGGTAGGGAGCACCTGGGATGGGAGAGCTGGGAATGTTCCCCTGGAGAAGGGAAGGCTCCAGGCAGAGCTCAGAGCCCCTGGCAGGGCCTGAAGGGGCTCCAGGAGAGCTGGAGAGGGACTGGGGACAAGGGATGGAGGGACAGGAGCCAGGGAATGGCTCCCACTTTGGGTGGGATTTTGGGAAGGAATTCCTGGACTGAGTTCACTTCCAAGAGTCCTCCTTGCTCTGAGAAATGCAGAGATGGGAAGAATCTCTCATTCATGGAAATTGAACAGGGAAAAGTCAGCTCAGTGCCACGCTAAGAAAATGATCATCCCCGGCAAACTAGGTCACAGGAGTGAGTAGTTTACTAAATATAAACTTTCTTTGTAGTCAGGCAACCACCGTCAGAGTAATGAGATTTACTCATATTTCACCCAAGTGCTCTCTGCACTCAGACTCATTAAAATAACCACCAAGTGACCACTCTCACGTCCCTCACCTCTCAGCGACACAGCAGCAAACTCAACAATCTCAAAATAAAAATAATAAAAAAAAAAGGATTTGGGGGCTTTTTAAAATTTCTAGGTATAAAAAAAAAAAAAACCCTTTGCGTCTCCACTGCTGTTCACCCAAACATCTCCTGTATCCAAAAATACCCTCCCAAGAGTAACTCTCCTCCCAAGTCCCGTGGAGGTGACAGAGCCTCGCTCCACTCCCACAAAACCCTGGTGGCACAGAGAGTTTCAGTGACCTCCTCAAATCCCTGCTATGCTGGTGACACACTTGGAAGGGAAACACCAAATTCCTGTCAGCTCCAACCCTGTGAAGAGCCAGGCTTCTCCCAAAAATGTGAAACCCAGAAAAATGAATGGAAGGGTGAGAACACTCCCTTGTTGTTTATTTTTTTGTGTGTGTGTGTGTTTGAGGAAGAAAAGAGAATAATATTTTTGCAGCCATGCTAGTATCAGTGTGTTTATAACAGGATGTTCTTCCTCTGCTGTTTGGATGGTTCCAAAAATATTCCCCTCTGGTTTGTGGCAGTGGCTGTCACCCTGACAGCGTTTGCTGCCTCCAGGGCAGGCTGTGTCTGTAACAAATCTGCACAGGCAACTGATGCCACACTCCCATTTTGCTAAACTTAGAGCTAAAAACTGAAGGGGATGAATTAAACAACTGTGGAGGCAAAGCTTTCATTTCTGGATGGTTATTTCCTAGCAGGAAACGTGTTTAAAAGCTGCAATGATGGTGCAAGTTGGGCTAAAAGTTCTATTTTTGGTGGGTTTTGAGACAACTGCACACTGACATTTACTATTATAAAATAATTAATGCTCCTGTGCTTTCAAACACTGGGTACCAGGAATGATGACATGGAATCAAAACCTGAAAAGAGGACACTTCAGTGCAGATAAAACACTGACATCTCTTCAGAGACTTCCTTTTAAACAGGAAAAAAAAATGGCAGTGTTGAGCCTCAGTTGTTTGAAGAAATACTCTTCTCCTCCAAAATGAAATTAGAAACATTCAGAAGCCCAAAATGTTGTAAATTTATGAATGTATCAATCCGTGGTTACGCAGCCAAAAGAAAAAAAATGCATCTCTTCAGATACATCTCTTGGTTTATTTTCTGGCTTCTTCCAAGGACAGAAAAGGCAATCAAATGCAACAGAAAAATTGTGTTAATTGGCTGATCTTATGACAATTTCCATTCAACAGTACTTTCCTGTTCTTTTCACTGAATTATAATTATTCAGCACAAAATGCAGAGTTTTAGACCACGTTTCAAGCAGTTTCCGCCTGGTTTTGGGCACTGCCATGGCTGGGGCTGCCCTGCCTCTGCACTGCTCCCTCCTCTCCTGGATATTTTAATTTATTTTACTGCTATCAATGTTTAAACAATAAATTTTGGTGTCATTGGAAGGGTTTCCATGAAATCACAAATATCTTGTTTATTTTTAAGGAAATAAACCTGAAAGTAAGTCTAGAAAAGTATTTCTCTGAAATCTGAGAGTAATAATTAATAGGTTTCAGGGGTCTTTTCTGCATTTTAATTTCAATATTCAGTAAGAACTGTGTCTAATTTCCCAGAGCAAGGAATGTTTTGTGGTCTGTATTTCAACACCTGCAGTTTTACAAAGGATTTCTCTTTTGATGGAACTCCTGGAAACAAATTAATTCATAAGTGCCTCCAAATCCCCCAAGATTTAACAGAGGAATACTTCTTTATATATCAGGACATGTTCAGCATCAAACTGAAATCTAGGAAAAGACTTAATGTAAAATTAAAATGTTTTTAATCCATGTATCCCACTTTTCCAGGCCTACATTCACACAGACCTGCTTCCACCTTCATCCTCATTTTGTAAGGAACACCCACTGAATATTTAAGTTTAAAGTATGGGTCACATTTAATATTTTTTCCTTCTCCATTAAGATCAGATTTATAGCACTGCCATAATTACAATGCTTTTAAAACAAGCCCGTACACAAATATCAAATTCTGATTGATTAAAATCAGGAACAAGGAATATAATCTTCCAAAACTTCATTCCTTCCTTTGGCCAAACTTAGATCAGCTGCTCTTTAGCTGATGATTTAGGAGCATCCACAAATGACATCAGGAGCACTTTAGTTACACCAATCTAATTTAATAAAAAATACCTTGAGAGATGATTGTGTTACCAACAGAAAGGAATTTATCTCCCTTTTCAGCTGCGTGTGCAGCTCATCCAGATCAGCGCCTGCAAATCACCCCTGGAAACTTCACAACACTCCTCAAATGTAATCATGGACTTTTTCTTAATAGCAAATTTATTTGAAGCCATGCCCATATTCCTTCCTTGTGAAATGAAGATAAAATCCTATTTCCTCACAGCTCACTCTGCTGCCTGCTGGAAAAGCAGAGGGTTTAGGCACATTAAAGAAAAAGTCTTAATAGGTTTTTGCCCCTCTTTATTTTTTATTAAAATAAGGAAAAACATGATTCTGGGTGGGCATCATGGTTTTTTGGGTTTTTTTTCCCAGCAATCTGTGCTTTCCAAAGCTCAGGAAGCCACAAGGATTCCCACTGGCACAAATCCCTGTTTCAGGCACATTCAGTCAAAGCTCTGCCTTTACTCTGCCATTCCTTCTGATATTCCTGCCCTTATCAGTTTTGTCTCCATCATTACTCTTTCCATCTTATCTTTAGTAAAAAGAAAACCTTCCAGGAGAACTGCCTGCTCCTCTGGGGGCTCAGAAGGCACCACTATCACCGAGACATCTCCACAACAGCCACGTGGACAATTAAACCTGCAGCAGATAACAGCACAATTCCTTCCTGCCTGCCTCAAACGAGGGTTGGAATTTTTGAATTTTTTTTGGGGGGGGGGGGGGGGGAGAAAATGACCTTGTTCATTTTTCCAGCCATTTCCCTGGAGAGCCACAATTGTCACATCCCTGTTTGTGTCACCAGGAGGAACCACCAGGGCTGTGCTGCCTTCACTCCCTCAGGATCCCCATGGATCAAGGGATTTGTCTGATTTTTGCCTCTTCCCAGCCTAACTGTGGAAAATCTGTTTGGATGAGTGCTGGGTTATGGAATTAATGGACAGCACAGGATGCTCTCCAAAAAAAGGAAATTTGGAGTGTCTGTGCTGCCATAAAACATCCCAGGACAGCAAGGAGGAGTTTGAGCCCAAAGATAAAGCTGTGGTTTAAATTTAAAAGTTTCTTCAAAGTTCTTCATGTTTTAAAATCTTTTAGCTTCTAATGGTTATTTGGGATAGGTAGAAGACTGGAAATACACACGTGGGAAAAAGAGAAATGCAAAACAAACAACTCCCCCCAAACCTGAACTTATTGGAGATTTTGTAGAATCCATCTAAATCATCCCTCCCAATAAAAACACACAAAAATCTCTTTTATCTGCTCCATTTCTTTAGCTCACAGAGACGACACCACAAAAAGAGGAGGTGTGGAGAGGGAATAAATGGGCAAGAGGAAGTGGGCAGAACTCTGTCCAACAGTTTGGCTGCTGGAGAGAAAGGGAAATTATGCTTTTCAGGGAGGTGTTGCCAGTTTAACTCCTCAGTTTAAACCACCAAAGCAATTTTGATCTGCAAGAATTTTATGCCATCAGAGACAATACTAAAAGTTTTCAAGGAAAGGCATCAAAAGTTTAGCCAAGGAGTATCCACGTCAAAATAATGATATTGTTCAAAACTTTCAGCTATTTGACCCATTTAAAAGTTTAAGTTTGGGTGGTTTCTTTGCCACCCATAAATATGCACCCTCTTTTTGCTCCTACAGAATTATTCTAATCTCAAATTAATTAATTCCACTGCTGGAATTGTCATCCAGGTCCTTCTTGTGGTAAATACAGCAACAGCATTTACAGGCATTAAAAACAAACTAAAAAAGCAGAACACTCCTACAAAAGCTTAATTCCTTCCCATCTTCCTCTCTACATCTCAACCCCAGCTTGGTTTTTACTCTTATGTTTTTCAACTTACCTAAAACTAAATTCTCAACTACCCCAATCTCTCTGTTCCTACCAAGTCCCACTGAAATCAGTGGAGGAAATTCTTTACTACAATAAAGATTTCTTCACTATAAACAGCATTCTTTACCACGGGGAATTAAACAGCAGAATTCTTTACTCTGTAAAATCAATCCTTCCCTGGCAGGGTGGGCAGGCCTGGCACAGGTGCCCAGAGCAGCTGGGGCTGCCCCTGCATCCCTGGCAGTGCCCAAGGCCAGGCTGGACAGGGCTGGGAGCACCTGGGACAGTGGGAGGCTGTCCCTGGAACGGGGTGGGATTTAAGATCCCTCCCTGTGTGTGGGAATATTTAAAATCAGAGAGTTTTGGGAAAGCTGTAAAAGGTAGGCTTTAGGGATAGTAGAACTGTGATTAGAGTTAAGTAGTAGACGTAAGATTTGTTAACAGAAAAATTATGTAAGAAGTAGAAAAGTAAATACAAATAGAAAACTGGTCTGTGTATTAACATTTGTCTAGAATAACTCTTTAAGTTACAGAAAAGTATATTTAGCAAAATATTAAGAAGTTCTAAGCTTAATAATGGAGGTTTGTGTACTGTATTTTAAGGTTTACAAATTCAGCACATCTTTTATATTCCTCATTCTCCCACAATTCAATCATTTGGAAATTTTGACTTAAGACCTTAAAACCAGCGAGACTTTTTCGAACAATAACTTGTAACTGCTATCAAACATAACTTGTGCCCTTTAAGCTCACTAGACTTTCACAACTTGTTGTAATATAACAATACTTAATACAAGCAAAAAATAGAACTATAAGTTAAATAGAACTACCGTCAATATGCTTTTGCTTTGTGTGATTGGCCAAAAAACTTTTAAACTAAGTTGTATCACTGAGTTCTTTGTCTGCAGCCCGGGATGTGAGCTGCTGGCATCTTCCCACTGTCACCACCATGTCACCAGAGTGACACTAAAAAATAAAACATCTAGAGATGCATTCCTCAGCAGTCCTGTCCTGTCTGGGATTTGTACCCAGCCCCAGCCAGCAACACCTGTGGAACACCCCAGTGCCTGCAGCTGCTGCAGGTGCCCAACACCCCCAGAGCCCCAGGGGCCTGGTGGAGCTCTGAGGCGTCACTGCAGCAATCCAGGGATGCTGAGGTCCACAGCCATGCCTCAAAAATGTGATGCATTCTTCTGTATACCCAGATGAGATTCTTTTACACTGAGCGGTTAAGCTGAAGGAAAGAAACAGGAGAAAAATGAAAAAGCAAACAAAACAAAAAAAAAAAAAAAAAAGAGAGAGAGAAAAAAGAAGGGCCTTTGTCCCAAACCAGTTTTGCCCTTGCTTTCCTTGGAAGAATCATCTAAAAAGCCATGAGTGCTGCTGAATGCTCTTCCATGACATTTAGTCTTAATCTTCTCTTTCTCCATTTCACTCTTTATTTCCAGCTCTCCAGCCTGAGCATTTCCCTGTTATCTTCCCCTGTTTACAATGCCAGATCCAGGGAGGCTGTTAAACCCTGTCCTGCAATTCCCCCCTCTTCCTCTTTCCATGCCATTATTCCTTAAGAGACCACACAAAGCACATTCAGGTGCCTTTGATAAATAAGGCAAAGCAGCGTTTTAGCCCTGAAGTAGGAATCCTAAATCATGTGGCTGGAATCCCTTGGAGTGAGTGTCCATGCAGACATGGCCATAAGTCATAAAGCAGTTACATCCCTTCCAGGGCATTGCACCGAGCTCCTAAAATGGGATATTCGTGTGTCCAGCACTCACCCTGTGATCTGTGAGCCTCTGGTACTGAAATTGTAAAAAAAACCCAGGTATTTCCTGAAATCCCTGATTTTGGTAGCCTGTGAACAGCAAATAATGAAAGCAGGAATATACACTAAATAATCAGATATGAAAATATACATTGGATATCAGCAGGACAAAAATCTCATCTCAAAATCCTCTTCACAGAAAGTCTAAAATGTTTTTTTGCAGTGTAAAGTTAATATAGAATGATGTGGCTTTATAGGAAATCAACCTAGATAAATGTTTATGTGTTTGCAGATAATCCTGCCATCCAAAACCAGTGTGATGGCAAGAAATCCAATAGTTAGATGCAGAAAAAAATAATTAGCACAGAGTAAATGTAACTTTATGATCGATGAGAAACTGATGCCACATTTGTGCATTTTCACACTGCCTCCTGTTCCTGCCCTGCTCCTCACCCTCCCCAGCACTCAGCACCAGGAGCTGAGCCTTACACCTGACTTCCTGCTGTACTAATATAATCTGAATTAATTTGCTAACACACTGAGGCCAAAAGGCAGGACAGAGGTGGGGCCCTGTAAATCCTGGAGTGGTGCCAGGCCAGAGTGACCCCCCTGTGCTGATCTCCTGCCCCATCACCTCGTGATTCCTTTATTCCATGGAAAACCTACATTTCCTATGGGCTGGGATCACAGAATGCACCAGCTGGAAAGGAGCTCTGGAGGGCTCCAACCCAAGCTCTTGCTGCAGGGAGGTCCACCTTGATCAGGATGTTCAGGCCATTCTCAATCCAGTCTCACGTGCTACAAAACCACAGATTTTACAACTTCTCCGGAGTTTTTATTTTCCTTGTACCTAACTGCAATGTCCTTTTCCCCAAGCTGTGTCCCATGCCTCTCCCTGAGCACATCCAGGACACGTCTGTCCCTGCCTTCTCCACACCCTCCTGGAAGAAATGCACTTTTGTGATTGCCCCTCCCCGGATGACAACCAGCTCTGTACCCTGAGTATCACCAAAGCCACACCTCTCCTTCACATCCATCTTCCTGACAGAAAACGGGCCCCATTTACCATGGAAATGAAACATAAACATGCAGGAAGACTGTCCACGAGGTGAGCAGGGGAAGTTTAATAAATCTCCTTAAATCCAATCAACAGCTCCATTTAGACATTTCAACTGCTCCTTCCCCTGCTCACAGCAACTCCACACCTTAGCATGCAAACAATTCTCACTCAAACTGCCAGCTCAGCAGGGGAAGATTTAAATCTGGATTTTCTTGTCCCATAACTTTTCATTTCTTGGTTGTCAAGGCCTGAGATACTCTGAATTGTGCCTACTGTAGGAGCAAGAGATACTGCCAACAAATCTTAATACCTCAGCAAGATTTTCCTTCTTTCTTTTGTAACATAAAGAAATGGTTTTCAAAGCAAGTTGAGTCCTTTTAGGCAGCTGAGGTCAGAGTGCCAGTTTGTTGTTGAGTCACTGCTTTCTGCTAGGAAAAGGCACAGATTCCATGGATTTCTCAGGAATTCTATCACTTAGTATAAATAATGCTGTAGTTTTATCATCATAATCTTTGGGTTTAATGTGGTTAGAAGGCAAAGTTGCTTCCTGGGTTAGCTTTGTGCTACCTGGACAATTCCCCTTTTCTGCAACACTCATTTATATTTAAAAGCTTTGATGAGATGGATAATTCTTGGAGTATTTTCTCCAGTTTAACAAGTTTCTAAATAAGATTCTATCACAAGGATTTACTGAATTACTCCACAAGAATGGCACTGTTCCTTGCTGAATGGGAATTCCCCGTGGAAAACAAGGGAGTCTAAAATAGCTCCAAGATGGAAATCTCTCCTGTGTCTCCCTGGCTGCTCTCACCTGCCTCCTTCCACATCCCCAGCATGCCCTGAACCCACTCCAGGCTCTCTGAATAACCCACTCCAGGCTGCCTGAGCCCTCCCCAGGCTCCTTTCCCAGCCTTTTCCATCAGGTATTTCCTCAGTGTCTCAAGGACAGTGACTTGCCCAGAGTGGTTGTGGATTCCCCATCCCTGGAAGAGTCCAAGGCCAGGCTGGACAGGGTTTGGAGCAACCTGGGATAGTGGAAGGTGCCAGACACAAAGCCCAACAACATGAGACAGATTTTTATCTTTAAAATTCAGAGTGTTATTAATTTATTTTTATGACTTTTCTGCCCCTTACCTCCCTCTTTAAGCCTTGTTCTGCAGCCCCAAATCCATCTCTTCCCTCTGACCAGAGTTTGGGCTCCTGAAATTTCTTCATTCCCCCAAATTAAATCACATTAATCTTTCCCTCTGTATTCCCTCCATTGATGCAAGTCCTCCTCATCATCCCTTCTTTTCTTATGTATGTCAATGAGAATCTTATAAACTAAGAATACATTTTAGCCTGGTGATAATTCCTCACATGAGGCACCCCCTGACCTCCTCCCCCTCCAGCTCTCCTGTCCAAACTGATTTGATCTTCTGGCTTTCATTTTCTCTCACTGATCCAGCTGTGCCACAGGTGGAAAAGCTGAGATGTGCTCCATCCCTACTCCTGCACAGGCAGCATTTATTTCCTTCCATGGAACTGAGGGCAAGCTTGGATCAAACAGGCACTGGGCTCTCACTAAAACTGAGCAACAAACAGGACACAATGTTCAATCTAAATTTTACAATTGTATAAGTGTAAAGCAGAAAAAAATATTCAACTCAAGTAAAATATTTGTGTGGCAAAACTCTTCTGCAAAGCTTCACTCAAAGCATGATTTGAGATGGAGTCACAATCTTTAACCTCTGTGTATTTGAACCACTAAATTTTAAATTCTGGACTGTGTCCTCAGTTAAACTCCAACAGCCTTTAAGGAAGACAAAAAAAATTCCAAAAGCACAACAGAGAAAAGTCAACACGAAGTTTAGATCCCACAGGGACTATTTTAAACTTAATATTTCCACGATCCCTCTTTTTGGAGTTTTCTTTGCTGAAGAAGTCACGGACTGCTGCTGCATTTGGGAAAAGAAACTCCCTTTCCATGAGCATTTAAAACCAACATGAGTAGTAAACCTAAGGTAAGGCCTGGTACACGCATAAATTAGAGTCCACAAAGTCTAAAGATAACAAAGAAATTATTTGCTACAACTTTTAGGGCAATTATGGGGACTGATAATTACATTATTTACTATTTTGAGTGATTATATATCTTAGAGTTGTTTAAAATATGTGAATATGTAGATTGTAAATTTGTGCTTGCAAATAAGAAAGCAAATAAATGGAAATAAAGACAATAGATATTTATTGGTATTATCTGCTTTATAAAAAATAGGTAAAAAATAACTGAGGTGTTGAAAAAATTGCAAAGTGTGTTCCATGTCAAGGCTTTGGGCACAAAGTGAGAGCAGACCATTGAATTAATGAAGAAAAAGTTACAAAGAGGCAACAAAAAATATTATCTAGCATGGATATTGAGTTGAGAGTAGAAACCCAAATGAGTTACAAGTCTAGACAAAGTAACTATTTAGAATATTTATAAAAGGACCAAAGACTAAAGGCAGATTCTCCGTAG
>NC_050484.2:34721632-34729132 GCF_012460135.2 Molothrus ater | reverse complement strand
GGACACCCATTCTCAGGTGACTTGTGTGATGTCCATGGTGCACCATGATGCTGGGGAGTGAGATATGGTGCTTTCTCCCTTTTCCTTGAAGCCTTTTTATGGTGGTCCTTGGTGTCCTTGACCATCATGTCACAAAACCTATGCCATGGGCTAATCCTAAAGCCATTTCAAGGAACCCATAGGTAGAGATGTCAGATCAGTCTCATGTGGGGACTTTGCAGCTTCCCTGGGTGGGTCAATGTCTGTGCAAGGACATGAGTTCTGGAAAGGAGCACCTTATCCTGCTTTTTCTCCTTGGCTGTGGATGCCTTGTATGGCTTTTCTGCAGGGCTTCCGTCTGTGTGCCTAGGCAGGCCTTTGGCCCATGGCGTCCAGGAGGGGACAAGCTGTCTGCCACACCTTCAGCTTCATCACTGCTTAAATTTGGGGCACCCATTTATTTTAAGGTGTTTTTTCTGCACTTGTGACAGCATGCATATGACAAAATGAACTTCTCCAAAGAGAAACAACAAATTCCAGCCAGGATACCATGAGCTTATAAAGAGTCCCCTGAAAATCAGGTATCTCTTTCCCCCATGTTTTAAAAGTATTTTAAGTTTTGACACATGCTGGCCCAAAATAATTATTTACTCTGTACAACCAGTAGTAAAAAGAACCCAGAGGGAAATTCTGCAATGTTATTTCTACAGAGTTTCAACTGAGCCTGATTCTAGTCAAAGTTATATTGATGTAAATCATGGGCTAAGAAGGTTGATTTAAGTCAATAGTTACCCTGGCATAAAATCTGCGTGAATATAATTAAAAGCAGGCCTCCTTGGAGCTGTGCATGTGTGGCAAAATTCGGACCTTAAATGTTGCAGAAATGAATTAATAAATGCAAAGAAGGTTCAAAAGTTGTAAAATTAAATATACATCTGTGAAAACATCCATCCAATTACGTAGCTACACATTTGTGGGATGCATTTTACACTTCATCTGGAATTAAACTATTAGTAAAAATCTGTCTGCAAATAGTGACACTTACTTTAAAGGATCACGTGGACTTATATTGTTTCATAATGCATCTAAAATAGCAGTTCCTGAAACATCACTTCCACTTTAACAAAATGTGTTACTCTCACACTGGCTAAAACTCTATTTTCCTGAGGAAGGACTATTGAAGTATTTAGCTGGGAAGGGTTGGGTTAATACATGTAATTTCTTTTCTTTCATTGGACTTCCTTTTGCCAACTTTACCTTGTATAAATAATTTTGCCTGTGAGAGTCTTTACATGGAATGCAGATTGACTATTACTTCCTGAATAGATTTAAATTTAACACCAATTTAGTCACTGTAGTATTCCTATATTGGAAATAACAGCTTCCATAGGACTTCTACAAAGTGCCAGAAATATGATCTCATACGTGGAAACAAATTTAAATGTGTTTTCTTTTACATGTTTTCTTTTCGTGTATTTTTCCCACCTATGTTTCCCTTGTTTCCCAAATTCTCTCCTGTGTTCCAGGGCTGTGAGAAATCTGGAAAACTACCCAGTGAAAAAAGACCTAGCTTTTAATAAGAATTGCCAGTCTCACAAGCATTTTTATGTTTAAAACTTTTTTCTTTTTTTTTTTTTTTTTTTTTAAGCAGGGTGTTTGTGCTTCCCAAAAACCAGATGCTTTTAAGATAAAGCTGAGCTGTCCTGTTCATAATTTCTGAACTGAAACATGAATGAGAGGTTTGATCAGGAGTCTGGAAACCATTTATTTAGCTTGGATGTTGCAAAAGTGATTGGCTCCTGCTTTGGGAAGTGGCATTTCCCATGAGCTGCTGGGATAGCCCTGACAGCTGGGCAGGGATCACCATCAGAGGAGGAGGTTGGAGAGGACCATGCCCCTGACTTTGTTCTCTCCTTTCCATGGGGACAGGGAGGGGACACGTTTTGGCTCAGAGCTGTCAGCTCACATGGGAGGGCAGTGGAAATTGTCACCTCACCACCCCTGTGGTAGAGCTGGAGAAAACCATTCCTCCCACACAGCACAAACACTGTGGAGAGGGGACTGACGGTGATGGTCCCTGTTCTACCCCCTAATGTGAGGTTTAATATTTGTTTCTTCCTGTTTCTTGGGGTTTTTTTTTACTCAAAGAATCAAAACCAAATAAAACAAAATTAAAAAAAGAAAAAGAAGGAAAAGCTCACCTCGGGATGAGATCATAGCTCAATGCATTATGGCTTGGATGCAAATGTACGTTTTCAGTGGGTTCCTTGGCTCGTATGTCAGGCGCTATTGGAATTTTTCGAGTTATTTGGCAGTTGAATAGTACGGTTTCCAACTTCTTCATCAGCTTTTGAGGCAAATAGAAAAGAGCTAATAATACACTTCAGTTTGCTCTCCAGGCTTGGAAAGCTAGCAAGCAACTTGCTGGAACTCTGATACTTTTCCTCTAGCCTGCCTCCCGCTTTCTGGGGTCAGAAACCTCTGTAGGTGCAGATGAAGACCACCCTCCATCTGTGGCAGGGCCTTGCCTGCTCCCTGGCAGAAAGATAAACTGCTGCAAGCCAGCAAGGTGACCCACCTCAACATGAATACTGTCTGTATTCAGCTTTCTGCAAGGCTTTGCTTGGTGCAGGGCTGGACATGAAACTCCCTTGCTGGAAAGGGTTTTATCCTCTTTCCTGTATGATTCCTTTCCTGGGACTTGTATTGGTGGAGTTTATCTTTGCTAAGGATGATAAAGTCTTACACATTTCCTAAAAGTCATGGCAAAAGAGATAAGCTAGGAGACAAGGAAGCATGTCCCATGTGGGACAAGTCACCCTAGGAGTGGGAGAGGCCTCTTCAAATATCCCATCTATTTCTAATGGCTCTGGTGCTCTAATGACCATGAGCTCCCAATGGCTCTCAAACTCACCTACCGAGGGCTGTGCAGGGGAGAAAAGGACACTGATGAGCAGATTTTCTGTCTGATGGTTTGCCTTGCTGCCTTTTCCCTTCTACAGCCCCCGTAAAAGTGTCTTGAGTTACCCTGAAATGATTCCTCAATGTATTTCATTCTCCGCACCACCAACAGGAGATCACAGAATCGCAGAATGGTTTTGGTTGGAAGGGACCTTGAACACCATCTCATTCCAAGCCCCTGCCATGGGCAGAGACACCTTCCACTATCCCAGGTTTCTCCAAGCCCTGTCCAACTTGGTCTTTGACACTTCCAGGGGTTCAGGAGCAGCCACAGCCTCTCTGGGAAATGCTCTGAGGTGCTCCAGAGTTGCAATCAGCCTGTTGTGTGAGGGGGCAGGCTCATAGAGTAGCTAAACAGGATTATCTCCAGTGGAGCAAGGACCCAACTGGCAGCAGGAGAAGCCACAGCAAGACGCTGGGATGAGCCATCGTCACGTGAGTTTGGCCTGCAAAAGTAAAGCTAATTGCTCCTGCGTTGGGAGCAAGGAAGAGATTTGCACACTTTCTGCAGGTAGCACAGCTAAGGAGCTTCAAAAAGCTGGTTTGGCAATTAGATAAGCAGATGCAGAACTGCCATAAAACTTCTAAGCATGTCCAAGGGCAACAGTTACTGCGAAAAAGTATAATTTTATCATTAGGTCTAAATCTGTCCCCAGAACAAGCAGCGGTTTGTAACTTGAGTCTGCGGCTGGCAAAATGTAAATTACCAATATCAGCTCCTGTAGCTAATGGCAGTTTTACCAGGGGGAGCATTGCAGGATTGGGCTCAGAACAGATTTTACAGGGATCCTGGTTGAGCACTGAGCCCCACACAGGCACAGGGATCCCTGCCATGTGGAGCTCATCTCTGATTCAGGATGATGACATGTGTCCACTCTGAGGACGCAATGGCTAATACGCTGTGCATTAAGTTAAAAATATAACAGCGAGTCTGCGTGCCATTCGAGGAGCAAAACACTCACCCGTGCATATTAAACTGGATTTCTAGGCTCATTTTTGCATCTCTTCTCTCCACACACCCCAAAGGATCGTTAGGGAGGAATGGTCTGTGCATCCTCGTTTTACGAAACAAAGATGTGTTTGTTTTACACGAAGGCAACAAAAAAAAAAAAATCCTCGCTGACTTTCTCTTATTTTTCCCTGTGTCGTAATTTAAACAGAAGTAAGCGAGTGTTGCACCCTTTTATCTCCCCATCACCACAAAGTACCTGCTGCAGATGTACACCAAGGCCTTGCCAAATGCCAAATGCTAAATAGCAAAAGACCTTGGTCCTTTGAAGCTTTGCACATGGGCATAACTTCATATACACAGGCAATTCCATGTCCTCTATGGGACATAATTCTTCATAATTCTATGGCTGCACGAAAAACCTGAGCTTGCTCCAATTTTTTTTTTCCAATTACTTCTTAAATAACAACAGAGAAAGTATGGCTGATGCCCATAGCTTTGTGCTTCAGAAAATAATTAAATCCTACTGTCCTCTAATTCCATCTTTAGAGTGTTCTTCCTTGACTTCCTCAAAGTTTTTATTGCAAAGCAGAGCAAAAGAGAAAGTGTAAGGAAAAGTCCTTTCCTGATTTCATACAATGGAGGAGATAAACCCCTCTATTGAAATGGATATATGTCTCTTATCAACTTAACTAAGCGAAGGAAGGTGTTCATTAGCTAGGCTGGATTAAAAAATAAATAAATAAAAGAGAGAGAAGAGATTGAATGTGGAAGAGTGAGAAGAACAAACAAGTCAAAGCATTTGTTCATGCTGCAATCTACACATCAATTATCCTGCTGTGCTAATTACCACCTTTCCATACCCCAGGTACCTAAGCATTCGCACTTACTCAGTCTTTCATGCCTCTGATCAAAAAAAAAAAAAAAAAAAAGGGAAAGAAAGAGGAGAAAAAAAAAAGAAATTATGGAAGAGAAGGCAAAATGAACCCAGAGGTGAAATAAACTCTTAGATCCAAATTTTCTTTGCATTTGAAAGTCTAAATAAGGATCTTCATTGCAGTTTTAGGAAATGAAACATTGACAAATATTTTAATTGCTAAGTGATAAATGGCTGTAAATCCACGCATTCCTTGGGCCGGGTGCAGGGAGATGTTTCGGCTAGGTAGGATCGAGGTTGGTATTACAGACAATGACGGGTGATTTTCAATGCCATTATTAGCGCGTTACATCATTAAAGTCAATGGCCACTAATTATCAACCTACTTTTATGTGGCTGTTGCGAAACGGACTCCAGCATCCAGCTCCGTGCCGGCGTTTGTTTTTAGGCTCTTGGCGTCGCCGACCACAATTAAGCCTCCTTGGTGGCGAGGAGCCCAAAGACTGCAATCCCTTTTGGTTTGCAGGGCCTCCTGGCCAGGGTGCTCATTTTCTCATTTCAGAGCGAAGTTGGATAAAAAAGAAACCTATTTCCTGGAGCTCATTTGATACCTGGTGGGGATGCTATTCAGGTGACAAGGATACAGGCACAGAGGGGGAACAGATGTGATTTACACACTCATTATCATTTGAATGAGAGTGCAGATAGGCTTGTTCAGGGGCCTGGGCATCACCTGGACAGCTTTCCTTCTGATCTTTATCCCATCTGAGAGACCAGGTCCTCCTGACATCTTTAAATCCCCGGCCCCCAGCTGGTGACACACAGAGTTTTATGACAGTAAGCAGTCCTCTGAAGCTCTAAGCACAGATGCCATTCAGCACTGTGCCTTCACACTGTTTTTTTCATTGTGCTCAGGCTTAATCAGGAATATATCCAAAATAAAGCTTAACTTGAATAATTTCTTTTGGTAGTTCTCCAAAAGCACTGTTTGCCACTCGGAGTTTGTGTACAGTATGCTAA
This sequence comes from Molothrus ater, assembly GCF_012460135.2. Classification (NCBI taxonomy): domain Eukaryota; kingdom Metazoa; phylum Chordata; class Aves; order Passeriformes; family Icteridae; genus Molothrus; species Molothrus ater. The sequence goes on along the minus strand of NC_050484.2, from coordinate 34,723,346 downwards.
AATAGCTCAGGTTTTGTGTTCCCAAAGTTGTATTCTCCTCCCTTCGTGCACTCTGGGTGTGCAGGAAGAACGGGCTAAAACAAGGCACAAGCTATAGATATATTATCAAAGAAATCCCGACCTCCTTTAAACCTCAGCCCAATTAAACGGGCTGTTACCACTCCAGGTTGTTGGTTTTTTTTTTGGGGGGGGGGGAGTATGGAAAAAAAAAATCGTAAAGTTTGGGTGCTTCCCGGTGAGGTGTTCGAATTTTACATGTTTGCCTCCTGGTTTTTAAGAGGGTGTTTCAGAGTTCTTTTGTTTGTCGTTTTGGGTTGGTATTTTCCTTGTTGCTGTTGCCTGCTGGAAGCGAGGTGCTGTGAGATGCTGCTGGGATGAAGAGCGGGGTGCTGGGAGGGTGGGAGGGAGGGAGGATTGTCCGGGTGGCTGGAAATGTTTGCTAATCTGAAGATCTGAAACGGTGAGTGCTGCAAGGGCCACAGTGTATTTAAAATCAGAGGGAGAAAAAGAAAGTTGTCTCCAGCGCAGGACAAGAATGCAAAACAACCTTGAATAACTTAAACTGTTGTTTTTAACCTTCCCTTATCTCAAGCAGGCTGACAGTTTTGGTGAGTAGCAAAAAAAAAAAAAAAAAAAAAAAGAAAGAAAAAAAAAAGGAGAAGGGAATCTGTGAGAACAAATGCAGTGGGGTTTCATCGGTTTAATTAGGTATTGTATTAAAGAGAAAAATATAATGAACACAAGCACATACACATTTTATTTCCCATCTAACATTAACAGTTAAAGAAAACAATCACTATCAAATTACTTTGTTACACTCTATAATTACAACTCAGGTTGTGCTTAACTGTTATTAACAGAATGTACAGTAATATGTTCTGGCATCGTAATATGTTATTGTAGCATTATAATTAATCTTACAGGAAGTATAATAAATTTACAGTATCAGATTGAAGCAATACTGCATATAGATTTATTAATGCTTTTAATCAGTTCTGGCAAAATTAATTTTGCACTGATTGCTTACATTGGAATTTGCATATACTTAGTGAAAGTAATTTATTTTTTATGGATTCCTTTTTATTAAAATAGGGCATATGGCCCTTCAGCTACAAAACTTTGCTGATTCTTTAGCTAAAACCCTAAACATTTCCAAATGCCGCACATTATATATTGAAGAACATTCAGCTTTTTTCTGTGATTTATTTCCACACTTGTAGGAACCATTCGGAGTTTTCACATCAACTCAACAGTTGTATTTTTAAGTACCTCATTGTGGTCCCTGCATTGCATATATCATTGGGACTACATCTAAAGTCTGGTTCAAGAATGAAAGCATTGATAAAAATATTACACTCATATCTCCAAAAAAGTAGCGGAAGCGTTCTGGGGAATTGCAAAGTGATGATATCGCAAATTTCCCTGGAGGAGCAGATCCAGATAGTTCTTAGCAGTGGGAGGGTTGGGGGAGAACACAAGCAGCCATAAAATTGCTATGGCTGGGCCCAACCCTGCAAAGAGTTATTCACTGAGCAACTGTGCAGCACTTGTGAGCTCTGATTTACATGACAGGGCTGCCGTGTGTTTGCTTGGCCCAACCAGAAGGGAACCAGGGCTAGGAAATCAATACAGCCCTTTTTTTTAAATTTTTTTTTCTTTTTTTGCTCCTTCCCCATCTAGATTTCCCAGCTAATCAAACCCACAGTCAGTTGTG
>NC_050484.2:34709132-34716632 GCF_012460135.2 Molothrus ater | reverse complement strand
AATTACAGTGAAATACAGAGGTGCACCAGTAGTTTAAGCATCTTTTCTCCAGCATTACTTTGCTGCAGCCTTGCAGATTCCTCTTCTTCTTGGGTTTGGTGGGCTTTTTTTTTTTTCTTCTTCTTCTTTTCTTTTTTGTTCAATCATCAAAAGGCCATTATTGGCTTGGGTTTTGAAGTGCAGATTATCAAGGTATTATTTCCTTAGAAGTGTAATACTGTAGTTTGTGGAAAGCAAGAGGACCTCAGTAATTTTCTAGAGAGGAGAAGGCACTAGTCTGAATGATTCAATGAATGACACACATTTAGAGTTGGGTTTTTTCTTCCTGAAGCATCAGTATAATATTTCTCTCTTTTTAATTTTTTTTCCCTCCATGGGTTAAATAAGGTAGTCAACACCATTAGAATTTTACTAGAGGGGAAGAAAACCATGTTTGTCTGTTTTGTTGGGGTTTTTTTGGGGTTTTTTTTGGGTTTTTTTTTGTTTTTTTTTTGGTTTTTTTTTGATATGTAGTTGCAGGCTGAGTATAAAGTTACAGTCTGTGAATAAACAAATATGGGTGATTTAAGGCTGAGTGATGTGCAGGACGAGATCCTGCACATCCTGGTTCCACTGAAATTAAGGAGGTTGTATCAAAGTGCCAGAAGAGAAACAATTGATATTGAAAACAAGAAATTGTCCCAGAATGATTTCATTATTTCCAGCGCTTCCAGTAAAATATAGAACTCATTTAAATGACTTTTTCTTGTATTTATTCCACCTGAACTTAAATATTAGGGCTCACAAGCCAGGCTGCTCAGGAGCATGCCAAGGGTATGAAGTCTCCAGGCCCTCCTTGCTGCTGCAGAACCCCATGTTCCAGGTTTTGTTCATGGTATTTTGGGTCCTGAGGATTTTCCTCTGAAACCTGAGGTGAGAGGGACTGGGAGCATGATAGTGATTTATTTTGGTGGAAATATATCAGGTACCATCAGTGCCATTGGTTTCCAGTCAGGGCTTCCCACCTGCAGGAATTGCTGCTGCAGCTGAAGCTTTGCAGTGATTGGGATTTATCCTGGACACTGATTGATCTTGTCTCTGGTGTGATCATTCATGAAGGATCTTCCCATTCCCTTCAGGTAACCAAGGTGGTACTTTTGTATTCAAAAGCAGGTTATGTGATAGTTCATAACTCCTGCTCAGTGGTCCACCATTCAAAAGGATGGCTCTAAATCCAGGCTAACATAGCACATAATGACAACTGATAATAAGTCTCATATGAAATTCTTAAGGGATTTCAGAAAAGTTTTATCTGATTTTTTTTTTTTTTCCAAAATACTAAAATCTTCAAGCTGCAATATTTGGGTAATTCTACTTCTCTCCCACCTGTCTATTTAATAGGAATTAGATATGCAGCACCTCTCTCTGCATCTGTATTAGCAGTGGATTTGACTTCCTCTTGCTTGAGGGTGAGGGACAAGTTGACTCATTTGACAAGAACATACAAACCACTCAGCCACAACCACTCAGCCACCATACCAGTTTTTCTTGACCAGAACAACAACAAAAAATTGCTTTATTGATCTAGATTTACTTAGTGTGGGTAAGATATGATTTTTTTTCTTTATTTCTACTTTTTATACAAACTTCATCCTAGGTGAATAACCTTAGGACAATCTTATTTGTACCTATGAAGGCAAGTAGCTGGGAGTTCCCTTCCCAGGTATCTCCCTCATAATGGGGGGACCCTCTCAGGTTCTTCAGCCCAGTATGGCTGGATGAGAATTATTCTGTTAGCAATCATTTAAGTTAGAAATTATGAACTTAAACTCTTCCAAAGAGACAGTACTAAAACTGGGTCCATAAAAAATAGCCCTCATCAGCTGGTGTGGCTCTACTTGGGTGTGACAGCATTGTACAAACTGTGTTTCAGGGCCTTCACAGCAAAAGAAAAAGTTCTCAGCAGGCTGATAGACATTATGGTGGGTAAATTGCAATTTACTATCTTCCAGAAACTGCCTAACTGATATTTCAGCAGAAATTATTCTTTGCTGGAAAAGTTGTACTATGGTATAACTAGAGAGAGGCACCAACAGTTTTCTAAGGACTCTTCAAGAATGTAAGATTCTATTCCCTATAAAGTCACACACAAAAATGCATAGACCTCTGAGAAAAAAAAAAAACGTATTTTCCTTTAGTTAAGAATCTTTTCATCCTACATAAAAGCTAAAAACAATAATGAAAATAATAAAAGTATCTTTTGGACAAAAGATAATAGACAGCGATGCACAGTTCCAGCACCTCTTTTATCTCCTCTGTCCCTCATCATCAGTCACCACAGTGAGGAAAGAGAACTATCAGACTTGGAACTGTTCTAGCCCAGTAAAAGCTTTGATTTTCTCTCCTCTGCCACAATTCTTAGGCGCGCTGCATAGGAGTTATCACTGCTGTTTGCAAACAGCCAGGAAAAGGAAAGGGGATAAAATATTCACCTCCAAAGTCAACACAGAATGAAGCTATGCATCTATATTTCTCTTTCAAGGACATCATCAAAACTCATGGAGGCAAAGCCATCCACAGCAAACCATGAGGCTGTATAGATTTTAAGGTAATAAAGATAACATTAACTGTCAGTCTCCAAACTGCAACCACGGTAGCCCTTTTAACTAAAGAGAAAGTTATTTTTTTCTTCTCTGAAGAGCCTTTTTCTTCAAAGACCCTATTGATGGGAAGGTAGAAGGAAAGCTGACATCATTTTGGATTCTTCCCAGCCTACCTTCAGGCATCTCTTTCTAGTGCTTCTTTCATGGAGGCAGTCAAGTCTTAGTGTGACAATTTTAAAAATATGAAGCCTCTGGGCTATTATGAATTTCTGTCCCCAGAGTGAAACACGGCACAAATCCTACAAGGGAGAAGACTCAGAGGAACTGTCTATTTTCTGTTGTTTTGAGGTGGCCAGCTTGACACTGAAGGTGATATTGCGGAGGGGTGAAAGCCACATCACTTTTTACAAGGAGTAGCTCCTGCACTGGAATATGCAGGGAAATGAGGAAAGAGGAGTAAGGAAGAGAAAGTGAGAAAAAAGAAAGAGCGAGGTGATGGAGGATATGCTGGCAGATGTCAATGGACAGCTTGGGTGATTCTGAGGATGACATGTGTTTTCCAGACAGAACAATGGCATCCAAACTGCTAATCAGAACACAGGGTTGGCTCCGTCCCTCCGCTGTAAATCTTGCATTCTTCTGTCTTCCCTCTAGCCAGCTTTTTCAGTTGGTCAGTGGAAAAAGGGGACTGAATTCTGCAGTTATCTGCAGCCTTTTTGTTCAAGTCAGTGAAGTGGTTTAAAATTACCATGAGAGTTAGAGGCAGGTAATGTAGTCAAAATGCAGGTATGAAAACACCCGTGATTTCTCCTGTATAAAACACAAATAAATGTTGTGAACTAGGAGCTCTCAGCCACATCCGTTCTGTTTTCTGGTTCCCCAACATTGAGAACACAGGAACAAACACAGATTTTGCAAAATGAAAGCGATTTTTCGTGCATATTCATCAGAGGCACATTTAATTTGAACTAAATGGCATTAAACATAAGAGAGTATCTCAGCAGAGCTCACAACCGTTCTTCTTCCTTTTTTTGTTCTTCTTCCTCTTTTTGTTCTTCAGTTGTCTGTACAGCCCTGAAAAAGATTAGAGTATTCTTACATTTTTAAACTAATCAGTGGGAAAGCTCTGAGAATAGTTCGGTTCTCTATGTTTGAGAAAGAGAAAAACAGAATTTGGACAGAGAAAATGAAGTTGCCCTGTTATGGAGAGAAGTTTCTTCTGCAGTTTGATTCCTCATAAGGTAATGTGCTTGTAGTTTCTTGCAGCTTAGAAGGTATGTCCCTAAATACTTAAAAATCATTGAAATCAGATCAGGGACACAGCTGAGCAGCAACAACATCTCCTTGAACATCCTGAGCAGTAGACTCATGCCAATTCCATACTGATTTCAAGCACAAGCTGAAGGTATATTGTCTTCCTCCAGGCTATGCTTTTGCTTCTCCTGTGAACAAGCTCTGTAATCTACCAGGAGAGAAGGCTATCTTGAAGGATAAATAAATAATCAATTATTTATGTTTCTAAAAGCATTCAGCTGTGCTCTTACTGCTGTGTAACCGTTTAAAAGTATGTATTCAGCAGAGAAATTCCAGTCTGGGAATCCAGTGTATGTGATTTAATCAGCACCCTCAAGATTCACAGGAAGATGAGTCCCCTCCTGGCTGTCAGCATCCAAACCTGGCCTCTCCCTGCAGAGCAGAGGCAGCTACAAGGACAGCAGAGGCTGGCTGACCACACAACTGCCAAAATTAATGTCTCTCAGTCAAGACATATAAACTTTGATGAATCCCATTGTCGTTAGCAGGAACAAAGCAACAAACACTTCCTGAGAAGAGAAGCCAAGAGGGAGCCAAGAGCCTCACCAGTGTGTAGTGTATCTCATCTGACAGTGCAACTTTGGTAGCAGCCTCAGGACTCTGGCTGAAAGTATAAATAGAAAAAAAATGAAGTCATTTGCCTACACGGTATAGGAGTGTTCCTTGTTATTGGGGTTTGAAATAGTATCACAGGCTCTTCTTGGAGCCTGCAGTGGGCTGGTTACCAGGGTTCAAAACAGCATCCCAGTTTCCTGCTGAAGTCTGTGGTGGGTTTAACTATTTTCACTAAAGGCATATTCCAAGCATGTGCACGTAAGGCAGCCTGGGAGGTGAGACACTGACCTAAGCATCAGCTTTTAGGTTTTGGGATTAAGCAACCCTTAATCTGCATTTCAAATTCCTCTATTTTCTGCACCTTTCTAATATCACATATCTTCAGGACAGCTGAGGTCCTGTCTGTTGGCAAAATGTTGCCTCTCAAATCCTAAGCCTTCTTATTTGTGGAGTTTACGTGCTGAAGGTACATTCTATTAGAGTCACCATTCCCATAGCAATTACAGTTGCCTGAGAAATTTCTAAAAATATGCTTTTATTATCAATGTACCTTCCCTGAGAACAGTGTTTATTCTAGGGGGAAAGGAGTGGGTGTACCCTAAGCTTCCTGTTGCCACCACTTGTGTCATCCTCGTTTCTCTTAGGATGAGAGACACCCATTAGTAATAGAACAGAGGAGATGGCAACCACAGGCTCACACAAAGCAGGTAAGAATCTGGAGATGACAAAAGCAAGGAAATGCAGGGGCAATGCTATTACTTCATTCTTAGACTGTATCATTTATAGTTAACGGCTCTGCATCTTGTGAGCATTACGAGATTCTGTTATCTGAGAAAGCATAGAAAAGTACTTTGCTGTCTACATGCAGAACTTAGCCATGTGTAAGTCTTTTTTGCCCTCAAACATTTGCACACACCGAGCTCATGGCTTGGGATGTCCAGGAACCACTTGGAAGAAAGCAGTTTCCTCTCTCCTGGTTCCAGGCCTGCTGCTCCTGAGACTTATCCTGTGGGTTCTCCTCTGCTCATCCCACTGGCCTCTCCTTAGCAGGGCTGTCTGTAGGATCATAAGGAGTCTGTAGGTCATCAGGAGTGTGCAATTCTTCATCTCCCAATGATGAGAAAGGTGTATTTTTGTCCTTCCGTGGATACTTTCGTTTTCAGCTTGCTCTGCGAATTATTGTCACTTTTCAGCAGCCGCCTACTTTTATCTTACTTAAAGGGCAGGGAGTGATGGGGCCTGACCTTCCAGCACACCTGAGGTGGCTGGGCACTCCCCAAAAGGTTCAGATGCCATGGCTGAGGCTGTGCACAATGGCCCAGAGCAGGAGGAAGCCAGCAGCTCCCATCCGGTGGCACGACCCACGCCGCCCGCCTTTCCCATCCCTCCTTCTGCAGGGAGCCGTTTGCATAAATTCCTTGCAGATCAGGGAGAAAATTGATCCCCTACTTTTCAGCTCCCTTCTTTTACTGGTTGTCACAACCTTAACAGTACTTGACATCAATGGGAGTTACATTGTGGACTGGGGGCAGTGTTTGGCCCTTAAGCGTAGTTTTTGCATGTTAATACATTAGCAACTGATGTCTTATTTGTTCAGTAACTGACAGAATAATGTACAGAGAGCACGTAAGTATGAAAGGGGGCTAGTTAGGTAATGTTGAGCAGAACATCTTCAAGACAACAGTGCAACCACTGTATTTCAAATGTCAGGCTAATTATTATCAACATTTAAATGTTAGCGTGGGCCATTTTTAATGGTGGAATTTTTCTCAGCAGGTACCACTTAGGGGAGAAAATGTCACATGTAGTTCTGCCATTGCATTGTTCAAAAAATAAAAAAAAGAAGGTACATAAAACAAGGAAAGTCTTCATTGAGACAGCAAAAAGAACATCTTGTTTGCTTAAATGTAAAATTAATCTGTCTGATGATAATATTTGGGGTATCATTTGTTTTAAGGAGGCATGGAGAAGGTTTGCTAGAATCTAACAATTTCAAACTGAAAGTTACACTCGCCAGAGATAAAGCATAGTTTTTTTGGAGGTTCATCCTTGTGCAGGTCCCAGTTGTTCTGGAGGCAGTTGAAGTCTGAGCTGTGCACTCTCTGGTAACCCCTGAACTGAAAACGAAACTTGAATATGATTCAGCACAAAATGGAATGCAGTGCCAATGATTCAGATGCTTCTCCTCTGGTCTGATCCATCCCTTACCATGTAAACACAGCACTAAATGGCAAACATCACTGCAGCCCAGGGCAGATCCTGGGAAAAATCATGAGCAGGCTTTGCTAGTCCGACTCTTACACAGAATTATGTGAATTAATCACAGAATTAATCCCAGTCTTGAGCTCAACATTTATTTATGCTCTTTACTTGGCTTTTTGCTGCATCTTAGAGTCAGATGTGAAACGAGTGCCTGTTTTCTGCTGGCCATCATTGTGTTTTCCCTCCTGTTTGTGGAGTTGCAGGGTGGATTTCTTTCAGTTCTTCTCTGTGGACTTGAAGTAACTTTTTCCTGTGCTGTCTCTGTAGCTCCATCTCACACATAAGGTTTGGGTGAAGTTTGAAATCTCTTGTTTGACCCAGTGGAAAAAACAGAGTGGAGTTTGGATGTGTTGTGTAGGAGGGCTTTCATTTTTCGACACCGAGTACAACTTTATGCATCATGAGTGAGAAAATAGTAATCAGCTCGAAATGCATTAAGCATGCTTTGCCCAGTGACCCACATTTAAAGAAAGTATTGTCAGTTATTATAATAAAAAAAAAAAATCTTTTTGTTTTCCTGTAAAGACAGAGCTAGGGTGCTGAAGTGTGCTTGTGCTGACAGCAGTGGCAACAATTAACTTCTGAAAACGGGAAAGCAAAGGCTGTGGTGATATTGTATTGAATTTCACATGGTGAGGCCGGGTTTTTTTTAATGCTTCTAAGTCTGATTTGACGCACAGAAACAACAAATACACATAGATATTCACCAAACTTCACAAAAGTCTGAAACAGCAAGGAAAAATCCCCTGGCATGAGCAGCGCTGAAATAGATGTAATTAGTGTGCAG
>NC_050484.2:34679132-34701632 GCF_012460135.2 Molothrus ater | reverse complement strand
GAATACCTGTTGCACATGAACTAACAAATTGGCAGCAAGAAACCAAGTTTGACAGGCAGTGCCAGGCAGGCTGAAACATCCAGGAAAATTGTTCTCCCCAGTGATGGAGCCTCTTCTAAAAGCTATTTTTATTCACTCTGAACCCCCAGGTTAATGAAAAGTAAACCAATCCATAAAAATACATAATAAATAATTTTATACATGCCATGCTCATTTGCATGTGAATTAACCCGATTTATGGCCATAAAGGCAGACTTTGTCAGTGCACAGAAGATGCAAACAAGTAGTAGTGGCAGAGGAGAACTTCCTACAGTTGAAGATTTGTCACATTTCTGCACCACTCAATATTAATACTTGCTGTGCCTCAAATGAGGTTAAAATGACAGTGACAGCTCAGATCTGTGTGGCGATAGATAGATAGAGAGGGAGATACAAGAAGTTGTTACATTTTCCTTCTGCATTTGCATTTTCTTCCAGGTATAGATCTCACAGTCTCTGTTAACTGATTATTTCTTTTAATAAGTAGGAAACAAAAAGAAGAAAAAAAATCCCTTTTTCTCACCCGACTGCTTATTAGATTTGATATTGGGAAAAGCCCTTGGTTTACTCTGAACAAATAGTTCTGTTTTCCACCGCTCTCTGCCGTGTTTAAAGTAAATAAGTTCTCGTCCCTGCAGCACTGCTGAACTCATTCACTTCCCAGAACAAAGCCATTGTGTAGGGGCCTACAAGAGCCCTTTTCTCTCCTTCCCTGAGCGGGATCTTCCCCGGCACCGCAGCGTGCTCCCCAGCTTTCTGAGCCATCCTCCACCCTGCCTGTGCTAAAAGTGTGCATGCTTTGTTCCACAGAGGAAATGAAAGAAGATTATGACACTATGGGGCCTGAAGCCACAATTCAGACCACTGGAAACAATGGTACAGGTAAGGCCTTGCATGGAGTGAGCATCACTTTTCTTTGGGTTCACGCAGAGCTAGCTGTGCATGAGGAGTGGGAGGGACAAAACAATCTATTTCTTGTTTTCAGTTAAAGAATTGGAAAATACTGATGCAATTCTCCTGGTTTTTAATTCCTCCCAACTTGATAATGAGAGTGCAGTGACCAATTCACGCAGTGAAGTCCTTGCTACCTCTCCTGTGTCCCACAGCATTTTAGGCCCAGCTCCTTGTAGCTGCATCCTTGGGAGATATTAGTTCTCAGCAGTGTGAGGAGATGTTTTCCCAGGCAGGGTGAACCTTGGATAGTTTAAATTAGCTGGGCCAAGATACAGTGGCCTTTTAATGAGAGAGACTGTGTGAAGAGCTTGATGATGAGGATGGGGTGCACCCTCCTTGGCAGCCCCAGATTTGAACTGCTTCAGGGACTGAAAACATCTTTTCAGCAAGACACACATAAACCCCTTACATAGATCCATAGACACACACACACACTTTAAATGCATATTTATGAGATTATAATGTTTCTGGCTAATCGTTTGTTGGGGTTTTTTTTTTCTTCCCACTTTTAGCATCTCTTTCTTTCCACTCTTCTTAGAAATCAATACATTTGGTGGCACAAGAAGTGTGACAGAGATATTTAGCAGGCATCACCTCTGAGCCAGCTCTCTTTTTTTGTAGCAGAGCAAGACAGCAAAAGGTTCCTGTTGCTATTTTCTAATCCAAATGAATTCAGGGATTTACCATGTTCTTTCCAAAGGCCCCACTCTATCCTCAGCACAGCTGAATGCCATACATCACCCAGTGTTTCTTCTGCATTTTGTCACAATTTGGGATGTTGCAGATAGATTTGCACAGCTAAAAGGAAGAGTTTTCTAGGGCAAGTACATTTCTATCATTCCATTATGAAATTTAGTTCATAGGTAATACTCTCCACAAATATTACTGTAAAAGGTGGTACCAAAATCTCACAAGGATTTTATTACTCACACTTTCCTGATGTTGGTAACACCCACATAAAACCCCAGGGCTCTTCTTAAGCACACGAGAAATTTACTTTATCATTCTTGAGGGGGAAAATAATAGGAAAATAAAACCGTATCACTGCTTTCTTCATCCATTAGATTTATTATGCATGAAAGGAGGGTGGCACCGAGGCACAGTTCATCATTACATACGTACTTAATGATGTTCCTGTGCAGAATTGGCTACATATGTATCTCAAAAGCTTATTTTATTTCCAAGAGGCTGCAATAAAGTGACAAATTGTGCTTAGCACTTGGAGAAACAGAATTTTAAAAGACATCTGATTCAGAAACAAGGTTTGATGGTTATCTGAATTACCATTAGCAGAGCCTTTGAGGTCCCCTATCAGTCCGTGTGATTTCCTTTGCACATAGTTTCCTTGCCATAACAGGCCTTGACTCTTTCATGCTTGCAATGTGGTCTGCTTGAAGGGGAAGATTTCGTGTCCTCTTAGTCCCTTCCCTTCCAGTATCTGATGTCCTTGTCTTGCAGCTCATCACTGGCCTCACGAAATCTCTCTGGGGGTGCCATCGAGCCCCTCTGCCAGCCCTGAGTGGGGTCCATGGGGTGTCCTGCCTCTATTGGAACCAGTTTTCCATGGAAAAAAATAAGGGTTACCCCTCCCCAGCTTGGTGCCCTGCAAACTCACGGCCCAAGGAGTGCTTTGCATTTAGGTGGTCTGCATTTTTAAAATGCAAGAGCTTCTCTGTGTGGTGCTCCTATCAATTCCTTCCCCAAATGTCCTGTGCAAGTCCTAAGCTCCTCTTTACTCTAGCTAGGATGGAGGCTTGCTCAAATAACCACCACAAGTTGCTCTGAAAGTGTTAAATTCAAGTCTTTTGTCACTTTTTGAGGTGTTCAGACCTCTTTCAGTGGAGGCTGATGCCTTGTCAGGTTGGGTAATAATGTTTCTTCAGTTGCTGCAATCTCCATAGACTCTTAAGAGCAATGTCAGATTACTCAGGCATAATAACTGCTTTTATAAATTAAATGCTTATGCCAATTTTTTCACCTTGAGAGGGAGATTCCAGGTGACTAGGAGTACCTGTAATTTCCTTTATTAGGAGTAAAAGCTCCCCTTCATGCCCAGTGAGGTGCCTCAACCATTATTTGACAAGTAAAGGGAAGAAATCAGTCCCTGAGCTGTTGGAGATACTTCCCGGATAGTCTGGGAAGTGTTCAAAGTTTTCTTCTTCAGCCTCACTATAGGCTTTGGGCCTGTCTTGAGTGTTGAGCCTCAGTTTTTCCCTGCAGGTTACAGGGGATCTAATACTGATGTTCAATAAAGGCTGAGACTCAACCCAATGAAAACGTACATCCAACCAGAAAGTTTCTGTAGGTGCATGCAATATCTGTGGTGCACTTTTAGCATCAAATTCTCTGCAAAACATTATTAGTGGAGAAAGAAAACTAAAAGAAAAGGTCTCCATTATTAAATTATTCTGCTGTTGTCAGACTAGCCACTTCCTAGAAGTACTTTAAGAGAAATCTTGTTATCCCTACATTAATCAGCTGCATTTTTATAATGAGCCACGGAGGCTTCATAGTGCAAAAGCAGAAGTGACATTAGGGTGAAGATTTAGGATTTTGGTCATACTAAATGAATTTGTAAATATTTCTGAGGATTTCTGCAATAGGGACTTGTAAATGTGATGTTTAGCAGAAGAGCTTTTTAAAAGGTGAATGAAGAAATTCTTATGGTTTATTTTATTCTACCTTTTATGGTTACTGCAAGTGGGATGTTTGCAGAGAACAGATTAACAAAATCCCTGCAAACAAACAGATAAATTTTCCTGGTTTTGATTAGCAACATCTGACAAAATTCAAATAAAGATCTCTTAACATAATTTAAAGAAGGGAAAGAAAAACTTTCAGGGGGAGGAAAACAGAACCAAAACTTGGCAGGTTGGAGGACAGGCCGTTTTCAGGCTGTAATCTGTGTGTACCAATGGGGGCCTCTCACTTCCTGGCTAATGAAGGCTGTGGTTTTATTAGCTTTGTTTGCGATTAAGGGCAGCTATCACCATCTCGCAGGACGAGTTCCCACACAAAATAACTGGTCTCCCAAGCTCCTTGGACCTCTCTCCCACTTTATCTTGAAAGGTCCTAAATGCCTCCAAAGATAGCTTTCCTTAATGTGTTTTATTTTTATGTGACACAGCCACATCAGCTTTTGGAGCTGAAAATATTTCTGCTCTCCAGGCTCCAATAATTAATTTAAAAAAGGACTTATTTGGTGAGGTCACCCATCATAGATCTTGCAGGAGGGGATATGCAGTGTGTGTGCAGTGTCAGCCCACAAGGAGTCTGGGAACATGGCTTTCTACATGGAAAATAAATCAGGGCATGGAGGGGGGAAGCAAGTCTTCCACCCAGAAGATGAGAGACAAACTTAATGGTTGTCAGATGGGTCTTTTTAGTACCTCTATGTGAGCTTCCAGCCACGTCTGAATTGTCAGTAATGCTGCTGGTGAGAAACCAGACCCACATGAACATCCTTGACTATTTGTGTTAATCTGCAGCTTTGCAGCACTGGTTGTATTGTTTCAGTGAAGGGTCTATCAGCTTTTCCACTAAATCCCCTTGTTTTTAGGGGTTTATAATGTAGACGTAAACATTTGCTTTAGCTCCTGGATTGCATGTACAGACATAGAAGCTAAATAATCCTGAGAATTAGGAAACCAAGGCTGGTAATATCGCAGCAGTCCTCCACAGCCTGTTGGATCAGCCTCCAGATAGACTTGGGGGCATGAAGGAAGAACCTCATTTGGTTTGAGTTGGGGATGGAAACTCCTAATATTAACTCTAGGCCTTGCTTGGTAGCTTGAATCCTAATCCTAAAAATGCAGTTGCAAAGTCCAAGTACCCCTTGTTTACCAGGGGGAGAAAAGGGACACATGGGACCATCCCATGGAGCCATCCCATTTCTCCTCTCTGGAGAAAAAGTTCCTCTCCTTGCTTCACTTATTGACACATGGCCTAGATCTGGCAAAATTAAACTTGTTTTCCTTGGATCTATTGCTAAGAGAAGAGAAGGAGTGGAGCTTGGGTAGTGCCAAGCCAGAGGGTACTCCATCTTGTAACACCTGGAAGATCCAGGCATAACAGGGGAATGACACGTTAGATTTACAGCCTAAAAAGTAAAGCCTCAGCTCTTTTTTTTCCTGATGAAAACAAGAAGTCCTACACTTGCTGTGATGCTTTTGTGCATAAGGTGTACTCAGTTACCACCATTTTGTTATATTTCTCTCCCAGAACAACATGGAGGTAAAGTACTCTGTCTTCTCCACATTCACACTCCCCTTCTCTAGAAGCTGCTTTATTTTGGCGTTGAAAGGGGAGAATTGTTTCTCATGCTAATAACAAAGGGTAACTGGAGCTGCAGTAGGACCAAGAGGAACTCTGTGGTGGTGGAGCCATTCCCTACAAAACCACTGTGATAGGAACAGAAGTTTCCTTCCAAAACGAGGGTCCCATGCCCTGTGCCATTTGGTCACTGTCACTAAAATACTGCAGAACAGTTGAGAAGCTGCTCAGCTGGTATGAAAAATAGGGCATATTTGTCTCAGCCAGAGGATTTGATTTTATCGGCTAAAGGGATGAGGTTTACAGAGACGGATATCTACTTTTATCGATGACGCCGAGATCAGAGCTTCAAATCAGGCAATGCAGGCTCCCACTTGTGCCCCAGTCAGAGGTCATGGCTCATTTTCACTGCCAGCGTCACTGCCTTGCATTTTCATAGGAAACTGAGGCAAAGCCTTCACCCATTTCTAAACACCAAGGAGCTGGTTAGTCTCTCATTTCCAGTGGTTAAAACCATAAATCCCTTGATTTCCATGTGTTTACTCCATGTTGCTCCCTGGCATCACTGACAGCAGAATTGTGCTGTTTAGTATTTTACTTTTACATGAACTCCAGAATAGTCCATGGTGTTTCCTCATTTTCTTATTTCACCTCAGCAGAAATACATTAAAAATTTAATCAATCATAAGTTGTTCTTTTCATTTATGGTCAGTTAAAAACAAATATCTTTAGTTCCCTGCCACCAACTGTGTCTCTCAAGACTTGTTAATAAACAAAGTAACACAATTTAGAGGAAGAAAATCGTAATCTCCTTTTTTTTTCTTTTCTAGTATAATTCTATTATTATTTGTCTATAACATCCCAGAGTTTTAAGGTCTTTCCTGTAAGCAGTGTTCATACTTAGAGGAGAAAAGCACAATTTTAGTAACAGGATGCTTTGTGGCTGAGCATGTATTATGTTTCATGGACATTGCATGGATAATAAAAAATTGAGGTTACATTTAAAGAAAAGAAAGAAAACTCTTGTATGGACTGTCAAAGTGGTTTTGGGCTTGTAATGTTCTAAACCATGTGGGTCTATTGCAGAAATCATGAAACGATAAGTTTTTAAAACAACCCATTCTCTCATTATAAGTTAATTTTCAGGGAGGGAAAAAAAAGCGGGAAGATGTGAGCAACTTTCTTCTTG
This sequence comes from Molothrus ater, assembly GCF_012460135.2. Lineage (NCBI taxonomy): Eukaryota > Metazoa > Chordata > Aves > Passeriformes > Icteridae > Molothrus > Molothrus ater. The sequence goes on along the minus strand of NC_050484.2, from coordinate 34,695,178 downwards.
TGCCTGACAAAGAGCAGCCTGAGGAAAGACCTGTCTCAGAAAGTTTGGTCTTTTACTACCTTGTCATGTCCCACGTGGGGACTGTCTCGGGGTCTGTGGGATCCAGGGGCAGCTGAGCTCAGTCCTGTAGGTCGAGCTCTGCTCATGCCAAAAGCTGTGGGACCCCCAGGAGCCCCGTGAAGGTTGTTCAGGTTCCAGCAATGAAAGATTACCTGCATTACCCAAGCCTCATAAACTTCTCCTGCTGCCCTGTAGACCCCCGTGTTCTTGTTAATTTAACTGCCTGCCCTTACTTCCATCCACACTGGTGGAAAGCCCACATTAATTTTATTGGGAGCTGGAGCAAGGCTGGTGGGAGCAAGGATCCAGCTGCAGCCCAAGCCTTGTAGCTCCAGTACATCTGCTCAACCTCTAACAATGCTGACCAGCCCAGGCTCTCTGGGACGATGCACTCAACCATCCTTTCTTTTTCCCCCTCTCTTATTTTAGTGAAGAACGCAAATTGCACGTCGGACTTTGAGGAATATTTTGCCAAAAGGAAACTGGAGGAAGGAGATGGGCATGCAGTCAGCATAGCAGAGTACCTGCAGCGCAGCGACACAGCCATTATTTACCCTGAAGCCCCTGAGGAACTGTCTCGCCTTGGCACTCCAGAGGCCAATGGGCAAGAAGAAAATGGTGAGGCTGTAATTCATTTTTAGCCAGTATCCTGACCTCGTGCAGCTGTTGCAATTATAAATGCACTACATGCCTGGGTGTTTACCTTAAAAATTGAAGAACAGCTGCAGCGGCATGGAATTTCATGAGCAAAGATTGGGGCTGTAATTTCAGTGTATTGTGATTTTTTAGTCAGCACATTTGTATTATTTGGTGGGTGAACTGAAGAGCTGAATTTAAACAGGAGAAAGGCTGCTGCTCTACTTGGGAGTTTGGGAAGTTTTAATAGAGTTTTAATGCAACAAAAGACAGAGTAGCCAGCCTATTGCTCTCCAATGCCTTGATAAATAATTGGAGAAGAGTCAGTAGGAAGGATTCGGTCAATGGCATAAGTAACATAATGAGCTGGGGCTGGAATGCAAATTGCCAATTGATCAGGAAAAGTATTTCTTAGTTTTCAAGCCAGCCAGGTCTGCGGGAGGAGTGATGCCCATAATTAATTTCCCGGCGGGGTCCAGCGCGGGCCCTGCGAGTCTGCCGTGGGCGTGCGCGGGTGCCGGTGCCTCCCGCCGCCGGGTGGAAGCGCCGTCCCTCCCTCCCGGGCAGCAGATTGCGGCGATTCCTCTCATACCATCCCGGGCAATCAGCCCATGAGCTGCCATTGATTTGCTGACCTTTTGGCCTGCCTCTCTCTTCCCCCCCCCTCTTCCCCATGCCGGGGTGCAGACCTGCCACCTGGAACTCCAGATGCCTTCGCCCAACTGCTGACCTGCCCCTACTGCGACCGGGGCTACAAGCGCCTGACGTCCCTCAAGGAGCACATCAAGTACCGCCACGAGAAGAACGAGGAGAACTTCTCGTGCCCTCTCTGTAACTACACGTTTGCCTACCGCACCCAGCTCGAGCGGCATATGGTGACACACAAGCCAGGGACAGATCAGGTGGGGGGCTGGTTTTAAGTGATTTCTTTCTGTAATAACCCCTTAGAGAAACGATATTGCTTTGATTGGCAATCATTATTAATTTTTCATGGCATTTTGAAGATGCAGATCTTTTAATGGTAATAGCTTTAATTGAGGTCTAAATGATTTTTTGATGGTCTCTTCTAATATGATTTAATAGTCTTATGTTCACGATCGAATGAGTGTGTTAATTTCTAATTTAGAAATTTTATTTGCACTTTAACTTGACTTTAGTTTCGTTTTTATGTTCCTCAAAAAGTGAATGAAACTGTAGCATTTTAATTATACATTATTAAACATCTCAGCAATTTTAATTCCATTTTTCACCTAGTTTTACTTTGCAGTGTTGCAAATAGGAGCTCCAAGACGTACTAAAAGATCCGCTAATATTTTTTCATTACTTTTTGAGTAACCTTTTCAATCACATGAAATTATGCGTATTTTGTATAATCGTTTGTTAGACATAATTACACATTTTGAGAAGAACCCTTCCGACAGTACATATAGGCTATCATTTGTGATTGTGCCGCTAGAATTGGGCATTGCTCTCATTTGTATAGCCCGGCAGCGTATCTGCAATAAATCAAAGCCATTTTTTCCTCGATGGGGTACATGTAATATTATATCAGTGCCACATTTAAGGAAATGCTGGTGTCTCGAACAGGTGACTGAGCTTCCCTAGTGGTCCTAGATGGGCTGGCGATAGACCTGTGCCACAAAATTCTTTACACACCAGCGGAAAAACTGCTCCTAGCTGGAGAATTACTCCTAAAAACCCATCTTAAGCAGGGCTGTAATGGAAACTCAAATGGCGTGGTTAAAAGTTGAATAAATAGATGTGTGCATTGTGTCAAATTATAAAGGCTTTATGCTGTATTTATTTTTCTTAAAAACCTGAAAATCACAATCTGCTGGATTTCTCTTGGTAGGTTTCTCTCAGCAGAAGGTAAATTCAGTTAGGCAAACACACATCTTCCTAATCACACGATTTTTGCAATTAGCATTTTTAAGAGAACCGTATCTTTTGCTTGATCTTAAATCAATATAAATGACTCCAGAGCGCTTTCTCCTTTCTTTCCTTCCCATGGCTTCTCCAGTAGACAAACACATTTTCCCATGTATATTTTTCCTAACCTGATCCACTGTAAGGTTCTTCCTTTTGCCTCGTATCATTAAAAACGCTAGGGGAGGGAACAAAACCCGCCTGGATATTTATCCAACGTAACTGCCTGAAATTTCACATGCAAGAGCGTGCTGGTACTGGCGCATTATGAATGGTAGCTTTGGTGTTGAAAAGTCCCCTCATTTGCTCATGGCATTTACAATTAGTAAATTAAAATGATTGTATCATATTAACAGTGGCACAACTAAAGTTTATAGTAGTCCTCGGAGGGCGATGGGGGGAGACAAAACAGCTGTTGCTGTTTGTTTATGCAACTCAGCAACATATGAGCGCGGGTCCCTCAATGGCGCGCGGCGGGCTGGGCTCTGCTTGATCTTTGAAGGTTGCTGCTGTTTGAACAAACCTCCCTGTGTCCCATGTAACACCATCTGTCTCGCCAGGAATGTGGGAAGAGGCAGCACACCCTCGCAGTTGTCATACCGTTTCGGCGCTGCCTTTTTTTTTTTTTTTCCTTCCTTTTTTTTCCCCCCATTTTCCCCCTCCCTGCTCCTGCAAAAGGCTTTTGTGTCGTGGTTGCCTGAAAAAGGCTGACCTCCTATCTTGAGCATCCAGAGTGGCTACATGATTATCAAGATAATAATTATTTTTTAATTAATTTTTTTTTTCTCGCCAAATTCAAAGTCATGGGGCTTTCCTTGCTTGTTGCAAAAAGGTCAGCTTCCTTTGATTATATCTTTACACCCCTTTTAACTTTCAACTTTCCCTCACCCCTCAGAAGAGCATCAGGGAAAAACATGGCACGAAAGGTAGCTCAAGTCTTTCCTGCTGCTCTGTGATTTTAAAAAACATTTCCAGCAGCAGCTTATGCTGAAGATGCAGCCTCTCCTGCTTGATAATGAATTAAATCTTACACGAAATGCCACTTACGACAGTGTTTCTTTCCTCCACATGCAGTAAACAGAATTTTTAAACAAGCTGAGTCCCACATGTTCAGAATCTGCTAGGAATATTAAGAGCCACAAATCTTCTTATAAAACTGTTTCTCTCATCGTGAGATACCTTAAAGCAAGACATTTCTGATGAGAGACTTAGGAAATAATTCTAAAGCAAATATCGAATGCTCATGTGAAAGTACTTTCTCATTTGTTTCGGTTTACTGCCAACATTTTGATTTTTATTGCAATGCTGATGAGACAAATAAATGTACATGCAGACCTTTTGGTCCGCTTGACGAATTCAGAGTCGCATTAATTTAATTTTTGTTTTTTGAGCTTGAAATTCATGGTTTCTCTTGCATAAAATTCATGTTGGTATCTCTTTTGTTTTCTTCTTTTCCTCCCAGCACCAAATGCTGACCCAAGGAGCAGGCAATCGCAAGTTCAAATGCACTGAGTGTGGCAAGGCCTTCAAATATAAACACCATCTGAAGGAACACCTGCGAATTCACAGTGGTGAGTAGCGGAGGTGCTGGTGTGCTCATTTGCATTTTGTTTAATTAGCTGAGTTTTAAAGACTGCTTAAAATTTACACAGTTCTGCTTCTGGCTTCTTGGAGCTACCAAGGTATTTCATAAGTGATATCTGAGTCATCCTCATTTATCATGCTGTTAATACCACGGTCTTGCTAAAAGATTTGGAAATAGTGAAGCTTCCTGCAAATAATATAGATTGTTTGGCAGTTTGAGTTCAGAAGCGTTCATTCATCACTGTGCAGCAGGAGCCTGAAGAGTCCATTATATTTTTCCAAAATAAAAAGTCCCCCTGAGTGAAATACAACTCATATTCTCAGATAACAAGAAACTGCCAAGCCTCTCAGATTGAATGACTTGGGCATTTTGGCTCTCCTACTTGATGCAGAATTCAGCACACAAAATGTCACCAGGCTCAGCGCAGGCACAAACTTACATGGAGGTTCTAACATCAGGACTCAGTTTCTCATATGGGTCCTCATATCCGGTGAAAATTCCATTCTGGGGGAGAAAAAAATAAAAAAGAAACAGATCAAATTTGAACAGTCTAAATTTGATTTGACTGTCTTTCCTACAGGGTGCTTACCTGTGATTTGCCCTGGTCAGTCTGGAGGCAATCTCACACTTTGATGGCTTTTGCCACTTGGAGACCCTGGGTCCAAACTGACCTCAAAACCTGTAGAAAGAGGAGAGCAAAGCAGTGGTGGTGTGTGGCCATGTTCAAAGAATTAATATTTCCTTCACTATTAATCACTGGATACACAGGCGATCAGTCAGATACCAAATGCAACCTCTTGAAATTATAGTAACAAGAATAATAATTAACATTTGGTTTTAATTATCATTTTAGGTGAAAAACCATATGAGTGTCCAAACTGCAAGAAGCGTTTCTCCCATTCTGGCTCCTACAGTTCGCACATCAGCAGCAAGAAGTGTATTGGTTTGATCTCTGTAAATGGCAGAATGAGAAACAATATCAAGACGGGTTCTTCTCCTAATTCTGTATCTTCCTCTCCTACTAATTCAGCCATCACACAGCTGAGAAACAAGCTGGAGAATGGCAAACCACTTAGTATGTCTGAGCAAACAGGCCTACTGAAAATTAAAACAGAACCACTAGATTTCAATGAGTACAAGGTTCTTATGGCCTCACATGGGTTTAGTGCAACTAGTCCTTTTATGAATGGTGGACTTGGAGCAACCAGCCCCTTAGGAGTTCACGCGTCTGCTCAAAGTCCAATGCAGCACTTAGGTGTAGGGATGGAAGCACCATTGCTCGGGTTTCCTGCAGTAGGCAGCAATTTAAGCGAGGTGCAGAAGGTCCTACAGATTGTGGACAACACGGTTTCCAGGCAGAAAATGGACTGCAAGGCTGAAGAGATCTCCAAGTTGAAGGTTTACCACATGAAGGATTCATGCTCTCAAGCCGAGGAACAAGGAGTTACCTCCCCCAATATTCCCCCCGTGGGTCTTCCAGTAGTAAGTCATAATGGTGCCACTAAAAGTATTATTGACTATACATTAGAGAAAGTCAATGAAGCCAAAGCTTGCCTCCAGAGCTTGACCACAGACTCGAGGAGGCAGCTCAATAACATTAAAAAAGAGAAGCTGCGAACCCTAATAGACCTGGTAACTGAAGACAAGATGATAGAGAACCACAACGTATCCACTCCATTTTCATGCCAGTTCTGTAAAGAAAGCTTTCCTGGTCCCATTCCGTTGCATCAGCATGAGCGTTACCTGTGTAAAATGAACGAAGAAATCAAGGCAGTCCTTCAGCCTCATGAGAACATGGTTCCCAACAAACCTGGAGTGTTTGATAAGCAAGCCCTCTTGCTGTCATCAGTACTTTCTGAGAAAGGAATGACTAGCCCTATCAACCCATACAAGGACCACATGTCTGTACTTAAAGCATATTATGCTATGAATATGGAGCCCAACTCTGATGAACTACTGAAAATTTCCATTGCTGTTGGCCTTCCTCAGGAATTTGTGAAGGAATGGTTTGAACAAAGGAAAGTCTACCAGTATTCAAGTTCCAGGTCACCATCACTGGAAAGGGCCAGTGCCAAGGTGGCGCTGGCTGCCACCAACAACACTCCCACTAAAGACTCTTTGTCAGCCAGATCTCCAATAAAGCCTGTGGACTCTATAACTTCACCATCTATAGCTGAACTCCATAACAGTGTTACTAATTGTGATACTCCTCTCAGGCTAACAAAACCTCCTCATTTTACCAATATTAAGCCAGTTGATAAATTGGACCACTCTAGGAGCAATACTCCTTCTCCTTTAAATCTTTCTTCCACATCTTCTAAAAACTCCCACAGTAGTTCTTACACTCCAAACAGTTTCTCTTCTGAGGAGCTTCAGGCTGAGCCATTGGACTTGTCTTTACCAAAACAAATGAAGGAACCCAAAAGTATTATAGCCACAAAGAACAAAACAAAAGCTAATAGTGTAAGTTTAGAACACAACAGTGTTTCTTCATCATCTGAAAACTCAGATGAGCCGCTGAACTTGACTTTTATCAAGAAGGAGTTTTCTAATTCAAATAATCTGGATAAAAGCACTAACCCAGTATTTGGTATGAACCCATTTAGTGCCAAACCTTTATACACAACACTTCCACCACAGAGCGCATTTCCCCCAGCCACTTTTATGCCACCAGTCCAGACCAGTATTCCTGGGCTGCGACCATACCCAGGACTAGATCAGATGAGCTTCCTACCACATATGGCCTATACCTACCCAACTGGAGCAGCTACTTTTGCCGATATGCAGCAAAGGAGAAAGTACCAGCGGAAACAAGGATTTCAGGTAAATGGTTTCAACTGTTTTCCACTTTGAAAGGCTAGAATTTAGTGTTTTGCGATGTGTCCTCTTAGAGAAGAAAAAGCCCAAAGCTATAATCAACATTTCCAAAAAAATTAGCAGAGTTTATTTAAGTCTGAACTTGGAAAGACGTGGTGGAATAGGAAAATAAACTGCAGTTAACTTAAGAGTACCTCTACTTGGATTCAGGAGCAGTACCATTTACTTTGAACAGGCATAATGATCTTTGTTCTGTTAAGAGTTCAGCCTTTTCTTATTAGATTTGTATAGCAATATAATAATATTGATAATGTCCATAAAAAGTTGTATCCTAGAGAAAAAAAAGAAGGAAACTTTGTAGGGAAATTTATCTCTCCAAGGCATAACTACATTTCATCACAGAGAAAGGGAGCAGTGGAAGACCCCTTTGGTGTCACCTCCACACTCGGGCACAAAGTTGAATGCCTCTAAGCAGATGTCCATAGACCCTCATAGATGCTGTAAACCATTGAAAGAGATTCCTTCCCTCTATTTTTGGGGAATTATTCACCCACTATTCATGAGAAAGTTGTGCTCTTCTCATGAATGTCTGGGGGATGAGAAACATTGACCCATAGCTCCTTCCTTTGGGCCACCTACTAGTCTTCCCAGACTCAGTCCTCTAATCCTGCCAGTCATCTGGAACAGCTTTGAAAAAACCCCAGAGATTAAATTAAATTATTTGGGAGGTAGCAGCCAGGGCCCTTAATCACAGACAAAGTCTTTCCCTGGACACGTAATCTGGGTCAGCACTTCGTGCCCAGGTACAACCCATAATTCTTCTCCAGAGTCAACACAGGTGTAGCAAATGATCTTGTCCCTTGCATGCTTGCAGTGAAGAGCAGCTCCACAGAAGTCTTGTACTTTTATAGCCTTTTGCTGGGCATTCAGCTATAATGTACAGAGTTTAGTTAAATGAGATTAACTGATTATAGATTAATAATTTTTTCTTACATTTGCGCCTGTTCCCCCATGTCCTATTACCGTCCATTAGTAATTTTACTGACTAGTAAATGTTTTATAGTTTCAAATGTGAAAATCAGGTATGGTTTTACATTACAGACTGTAATCCCTCTTTGCACAATAGGAGCATAAATAGCACTGCACCTCCATAACAGCTGTTCCACTATTCCAATTTACAGTACATCTGCCCTCTTTGTAAATGTATTTAAGCCTATTTAATCTTCTCTAATATTAATTAGTGCAAACCTAGTCTAAGAAAACTGAACTGTGTGATAGTAAATGGAAATGTATGTTATCATGCAAGTTTGCACTCTCTTTGGATCGAGACAAAATAAATATCAAAAAATTTAATAATTTACTGATCCACATTCATTATTGCTTAATGCTGAAGGCTGTTTTAACATAGATAGAACATTGATAAAAAGTGTTATTAATATTCCCTATTTCAAATTACAAAATTAAATATAAAAATATAGCTTGAGGCCTTTAGTCGGGAGACATACATTTAAATGGATTGCATAATAATAACATTTGTACCTAAATATAAAATTCAATTAAAACCTTTCTACAGATACAGAATACACCCAAGTTTTGGAATTTTGAAAGGAATGATCCCTTGGCTGTTGCTTACATTTACCTCTGTAAAATAATACAATACCTTTTGATGGCCACAAAGAGCCTTCCCATCACACTTTCTTGGAAATATTTAGTGCTGATGTGGTAAATTTAGTGCTGCTGTTGGTTTGTGCAAACCACATTACTGCAGAGTGCTCAAAGACAGAAAGCTGGTTTGAGGCACAGAAGTAGAAGGCTCCTCATTATTTCCATACTTTCCACCAGCTGTAGTTTCATTATTCATATTCCTAAGCTAAGAGGGACCACCAAGGAATGATTGTAACTTCCCTGGGGTGGCTGGTGGGCAGGATTGGTGGTGGGAGCAGCTTTTGCTGACGAGTGGTTCCCTCACAGGGAGAATTGCTTGATGGAACCCCAGACTACATGTCCGGCCTCGACGACATGACGGACTCCGACTCCTGTCTGTCCCGAAAGAAGATCAAGAAGACAGAAAGTGGCATGTACGCATGTGACTTATGTGACAAGACATTCCAGAAGAGCAGTTCCCTGCTGCGACACAAATACGAGCACACAGGTAGGGCACACTGAGGGCAGGGTTGAGGGTTGTGCTTTGTTCTTCACTGTCTTTCATGAGTACATTTGTGCAGGTGCTGAGGCTTTCAAAAAATTCTTTTTCTCTGTTCTGGCTTATTTTTTAAATTTTTCTTGATAGTTATTGCGTGGTTAAGGGCAGTTAGGTGTGATAGGGTAAGTGTTGGTAGGTGCTGTGGCAACCATCGTCTCCCAGGCCAAGCCCTCTATCAAAATGACCCCAGCACTCAGAAACAATTGCAGCTTAGTCAACACAAAGTCTGGCATGGGAAGAAAGAGTGACAGTGTATTTCTTGTTTCTTAGACACTATCTGACCCTGCTCCATTTAATCCAATAGGAAAAGGGCCACTGACGTTAGCAGCATGAGAGCTGGCTCTGGCCAACTTATCTGAAAGTCAACAGCTCAGGGGGTTTCCTCTCGCAGTGATTTTGCACACCAGCAGCATAAGCAGGTTGCAGTTCACTTTTTCACTTCCCAGTTAATTCCCAGGGAAGGTTCCCTTCTTTCCTGAGTAGGAAGTGATTTTTGTCTAGTTCAAGGAAGCTTGCCAAAGCTCACCACACACTGTCAGCTTAAAAAATACTTTGGTTTGAAAAAGACCTTCTATCACACCTATGCTGGTTTTGGTTCCCTTACAAACAGTGCTCCCTTCCCACTGTCAGCCAGGACAGAGCTCTCTGAGGGCCACACATTGGCTCAGCATGTTTCAGTTAGGGGAAAATGGGACCGGAGCTTCCCAAATAATAGAGATATCAAGTTATGTTGGACAAAGGGAATGTGAATTATCATCTGAGTTATTGTGCAGCAGGACATAAACCAAACTCCAACTTCCTAGAGTTAGAAAAAGTTTACTCAGGAGGAAACTTGCCTTAACTTTGAAAGCTGAGTCCTGCTTCAGGAAATGAAGCAAGTCACATCATCCTTCAATCTCACCATGTGAGGGTAAAAACCTTATACCTCTCTATTACTACATCTTCCAGGCCCCACATAACCCTTTGGCTTTTCACAGATGAAAAATTTACAATTCAGAAGTGGACGGTGCCTTTAAAACCAAATCCTTTACTTTGTTATTTTTCCTTCTTATACTTTTCTTCCAAATTTTAAGCTAATCCCACAAAGGAAAATACAAAAGGAAGTTAAAATACACGTGGGATTAGGAAAGAAAATTAAAAGCAACATTTTAGACTAGATCAGCCAGTTCATTGGCAGAATGTGCTTGCCACTACATAATTCAGATCAAATTGTTTATTCAGTAGAAGAAGCTTTGAAGGCTTTACGTCCCTGCACCTTTCCTCTCCTGAATGATTTTATTACAGCCATCTGCAAACATTATGGTTTACTACACTACTACTGTAAAGCTCTTATGTTAGAACTGGCCTTCATATATATCGGGATCTGGACATATGGTTGAATCCCATAAAGTTGGTAGTCCATAAGGTCGACAGACATATGGTTGAAAGGCTGAAAATTTGACAAGCTGAAATGTGTGCAATCACCTTGATTTGCAAAATAAACTGCATTTGTAATAGCAAAAATATGTTATGGTCTTGAAGTAGCATGGGAACCTACTGCCTAGAAAAATGCCACACAGCTGCAACGTGGGGACTCCTCTCCTGCCTCTTCCTTTGTCCCTTTTTGCTTCTCAACTTCACGTCCGTCAATTTTATGGGACTCAGCCTTATGATCCAGAACATGCATAGGGTGTCAGATTTAATATGCTAGAACTACAGCACATCATCAGGCTGGAGCCTGGCATTTAGGGACAGGAAGGATGGTCTTGTGGCAGAGGCACAGGCACTGAGAGCATTGCACTCTCCCCTGCCTCACCACAGACTTCCTCAGTGAATTGCAGTAAATTGCTTCATCTTTCTCTCACCTTCGCCCATCTTTGAAACATGGGGAAATGATACCAGCCTGCCTCCCTGGGGCGTTGTAAATATTAATTCATGATATCCTGTGATGGAGCTCACTGGATAAAGAGGGAAGTACTATTATCAGGGAAGTGTTTGCTTTTATGGAGCCTCAGTGCATCATGGCAGTGTTTGAGTGGGTGGGAGCTCTGAAGGGCTTGGCAGGACCAGCCCCAATACCTCATGCACAGCCTTCAGGAGGCACACTGCACTGGCACTCTGGCTGATGGCTCAGGTGCCCCTTAAGTGAATTTCAAATTAATTTGATAGTTTCAGGCAGAGTTTGTAATTGCACTAATAACATAGGTGTGAAACTGCAGTCCATGTTCAGTGGAAGGAACTGAATTGAAAGTAACACACGTCTTCTGCCTTTGGGGTCATTCTAAGAACAGGCCCAGGTTTTTCAACCAACTTTTTGAAACCTGAAAAAGAGAAAAAAAGTCTTTTTTTCTGAAGGTGTTGCTGTTTTCTGAGCAGCTGATCATGACCTGTTGTAGCTTCACTAAAAACTTGTTTTAGGAGGAATTGGAATGTTTTCTGTCTTTCCTGGAGAAGCACATTGTTTGTAACAATCTCATTTTTTCCGTGTAAAAAGAATATATGTGTTTTATTAGAATTTTGGGACAATCAGATTTTTATTTGTCACCCCTTCTCAAGGTCTGTGTATCTATTGCAGCTAGTGATAGAACAAGAGTTAAAAGAGTCAGACAGAAACCCCTAAAAATTTATCACAGAGAAATCATTTGAAGCAAAACATTGACAGGTAAAATTACATAAGCTGTCTGAATCATTGTTTATGGTTAATCAAGTGTTGTAAAGGAGAAAACAGGAATGTTTAGGTGTTGCAGTGGAGCTGAGTTTCTGTGCCAGGGCAAGAAGAATAGGATTTGGCCAGTTCTTTTTGTCAGCCCAAGAACTTTTGGTGGGACCATGCAGCTAGCCGTAGGACAAAGAGCTCTCCGATTACCTCTGTACACCATGCCTGCCACAGCTGGAGCACAGTAGAAAAAGGGCCACAGATTTCACAATCCATAGTTTTTAATTTGTGCAGTATTGGTGGTATTCTGTAATGGCTTTCAGCTTCATGGGGACAAGGAAAATTTCTTGTGTTACTGCAATGAGTGAATTACATTGGTTCTGGCTCCTCTCAAATTTAGTGTAGAGGCCACTGTTTGTTGCAGAACCAAATTCTGACAATTTAATTTTGAGATGCCGTTGAATATTGAGAGAAGTTATGTGTCCCTCTTAGAGTTTGAGTTTCACAAGGTCCTGTTTGCCTAAAGCCAGGGGATGCAGCGCTGTAATTAGGGTGCAGAGCATGGCAGGTAGCACAGGCATCCAGTGCTCACATGCTTTTCCTGTGGAATCTTACAGACTCATCCTAATTTGGACAGGCTGAAATTAGTTGAGCCAATATGGGATGTGTCTAATCTCAGATTTTTCCAAGCTGCTTAGCACAAGGTTCAAGACACTTTCCTTATGAAAGGTGATGAAGGTGGCTGCCTTCACGGCAAAGCATGGGCGCTTTGGCGCACAAAAAATTCTTGGTGCTTCTGATAAGGAGGGAAACCAGGAGTGGGTGAGTGAGCAGGAGAGCAAACAGAAAAATGGAGCATCTAGAAATACAGAAATATCCTGGCTCCTGGTCCAGTGATGGAGGAGTAAGGTGAAGGTTAATGTTTGTTCTGCCCTCGTCAACGCCCGTGTCTGCCACACACCAGCTTTGTTGTAGCTTCACAGGGGAACTCTCAGCGTGCCTGCTCTGCAACAAAAGCTGGAAACAGTTTTTCAGAATCCTACCTAGAAATTTAAAATCCTTTCATTGTTGTTCTATATTACATCATATTCTATTTTATTACTTGTGTGGGCTGTCGAGGGCCTCATAGCTGTGCTAGGGCTTTCATCCTTTCCTTTTCCACTGTATATTTTATTAAGACCTCTTTTTTATTTTTGTAGCTTTCATGCTGATGCAAGCACTAGTTTTATTTCCAGATTGATTCTGTAAACTAAATATTGTTCTTGAGCCTGGTAGCAAATCAGCTCTCTCTGGCTAGTATTTTGAATTCCCAGCTTGGGAGTTTTCTTTATTTAGAGCTTGATTCATAAAAAATTTACATGCTATTTAAAGGTTATTTTTTCTTGCTTTAGTCTGATACAAGTTTAGAATTCCCCATTTTACACTCAAATAAAGGAAAAAAAAGGGATATATTCTATGTTTGTGTCTGCAGACAAGGTCTCCTATTGAAAAAGAAACAGGTGCAGCTTGGGCAATTATATATAAATTGCATTTATCTTGCACCTTTGACCGCCTTGCTATGCTCTGGCCACTAATCCATCTCCATTGGGACTACATCTAACATCCAAACCCCCGAGGAGCTTCAAAAGAACTGCCTTAAAAAAACAATAAAAAACACACTGTCACAAAAATGTTTCCTTCTTTCCTCTGAAGAGTGGGATTTCTGTTTGGCCCCCTCCCATGGAAAAGAGACCCACTTGCCTTAGGCAAGGGATGGGTGATATTTAGTCTGGGACCAGTGACAGCTTGTGATCTGATGTCTTGTGACTTTTATACCACTGCAAATGGGAAATGCACAGCTTTTCAGTCAAAGACTTTTAGCCCAGGAAGATTGAGATACTTACTATCAGAGATTTTTTTGCTGTTGTTGTCTTGTTTTAACAGAAATGCAATTTTAGAGACTTTGCAAACAGATTAGTTACAACTTCCCCTCTGTAGACTGAGTGTGGGCCCCCACAGGAACCCATGTTTTTCAATGAAGCAAAAAAGGCCGAAACATTTTCTCTAGATATTTGATAGAGATTTATAATTTAATTTCATTGCAAAATGTGGCATCTACATCACTCATCCATCTGATGAAACACGAGTGTTTTGTGAGCCCTCCTGTGAGCTTCCTTGGGTGCATCTCTCCTAGATCCATCCTCCATGGATGACACAGGGGATCTTGGATGGGACTGGATACAACCTGTGGAGTGGGATGTCAAATCTGCTTCCTTTTGACTTATCTCTGCTCCAATGATGTTAAGAATTTTGTGACACTGCATGACAGTGCTTTAGGACAAGGTGACGGCTTCAAAATGAGGAGTGGGTTTAGATAGTAGGATTTTAGATATTATGGAGATATTATTAGATATTACAAAGCAAGTCTTCACTGTGAGGGTGGTGAGGCTCTGGCCAGGTTGGATGGGGCTTGGAGCAACCTGGTCTAGTGTCCTTGTCCATGGCAGGAGGTAGAATGAGATGAGCTTTAAGGCTCCTTCCAACCCAAACCAGCTGGGGATCCTATGGTTTCCTGAAGTTGTAGGTCCTCCTCATCCACCTACTATTGCAGACTTACTACCATCCCCCGTGTAAAATACCTTAGCCCAGTTTTGTTTTATGACCTACTAACACATTGTAGGGATTAAACACTCATTTTAAACGGCTGCAATACTGGGTTTTGCACATGAGGGGAAGAAAATAATTCTGCAAATGTTCGGAAACCTGATACATTTAAAAACATATTTCAATTAGTGTTGTAACAGCTGCACACTGAGCACTGCTAAGGTATGTTATGTGGTGTCTGAACAAAGAACTTTGCCCAAGCTGTCAGGTTCCCTCAGATCAAAACTGAGGCCTTGATATGGCCTTGTGGTAGACTAAATAGCTCTAGCATTGCCTTTTTAGTGCTAACATAAATTAATATGAAAATATGAAGTATTTTCATCTGTTCATTTCTAAATTAATTTATAAAATATGGATGATTCCCTGCCAGGCTACATCTGTGTGTGGCACGAGTGCCACGTGCAAGGGATGAGCAAAGCAGGCAAAGACTGAGGGACAAGCACATCACCCAGGCTTTGGAAGGGTGGGTGGAGGCAAGTCTGGATCAGAGCAGTGGAGGTGGTTGACTTCTGTTTGAGGAAAGGAAAAGTGCTGGGAGCTGGATGGAGCAGAGCTGTGGGGTGAGAATCATAGATAGAATGGTTTGGGTTGGAAGGGATCACTAAAAGTCATCAGTCCAGACCAGGGAAACCTTCAACTAGGGCAGGTTGCTCAGGGTTCCATCCAATCTGACCTCAAATTTTTCCCAGTCTGGGACAGAGAAGGGTGTAGTGGGCATCGGATGCAGTGTGCCAAAAAAAAAATCAGGGAATTTGAAGTAATGGAGAAGTGATGGTGGAGAAGTGGAACAAGACAAGGGTTGGGCTTGTTGATGTTAGGGAAAAGTAAGTCAGAGGGAGGGACTGAGATAATGTGGGCAGTTCAGTGAGGAGGACACTAAAACGGTGCTGAGGAAAAGCAGAAAGTCTGCAAGGAGCAAAAAAAGAAACAAAATTAGCAATTATTGAGCTATCAGCGAGGGGACATCAATGTGCTGCTCTGAGGGTAATCAGCAGGACAAGTGGGTCAGGGCAGAGGTTCATCCCTCTGGGTGTTGGTAGTGCTGGGAAAGCTCCCACCTCACCCGTGAGGGTTTTCCACTGGCAGTGCTGGGGTTTGAGAGCGCTTAGGCTGAGAGTGCTTTGGGATTTTAAGCTAATTTGAGTAAGTGACTTGATCGTGCTTAAATCTCCCGAGCTAAGACTCTGGGATTTCCCCTTCGTGGCTAAACTTGTGCCCTGAATCGCAGGTAGCTGACTCCAGCTCTGGATTTGGTGCACCCCTAGGTCAAGGCTGGAGGTTCAAAGCCAAAATACATTTACAGCTCAAAGCCCAGAGTTTTCTTTGAGTTTGACTTTAAACCAACAGGTTAAATTGGCAGAAATGCAGATTTAGGAAACAGTTCACGCAAGTAATTCTGCTATAATTCAATTTATCAAGTTTGAATTTTCAATTTTACTATAAAGGGAAATAAAGGAAAAAAAGAAACCTTGTATGCGTGCAGACCTAGGAAAATCTCTTACAAAGAAATGCAGTCTGAACCCTAATTTCCAGGCATCTAC